>NC_085050.1:9048333-9348333 GCF_963662255.1 Cinclus cinclus
TTGTGTTTGGGATATTTTTGTAACCTTCTGAGCTATGAGTTATAAAATATTTGACATCACCAAACCGTTCCTTTAGGTTGCTGTGCTGGTGCAGCTCTTTGTTTGTGCAGAAACTAATTCTGGTAACATCATTTTGCTGAAGTAGCTTGTTTTAATGCAAAACTTTGGTGATGCCCACTCTTGCTTCACAGTACAGAATCATTCACTAAACCTGGTTAGTGACATCACATTGCTTTTCATACTTCTGTCATCTTATGCTTTAAGTTCGCTTTGATGTTTGTTGGGTACCAGAGGATTGAATCAATGATCTCTGTTTCTCTCATGTTGTAAAAACACCCAGTGCAGAAAATGAAAATGGTAGTAACAGGGTCTTAAAGCTCATGCCTTAGATCTTGCTCTACTTCTGTTTGGGTAAGGAATAGTGTCCTTTTTAAACAAGTATGAACTCATTGAGAAATTTCTGATTAAAAATGGCCTTAAAAATAAGTAATTATATTGGCATTTTCCTACTCCTGTCTTGATATGTCTATTCATAAAGTGAGAAGTAGGCGGTTTTTGGAAATGCAAAACACTGCAGCTGTCAGTGGGGTCAAGTGCACAGTAAACCAGCTTTGAAACCCCTCAGTCTTCATAATCTCTGAACTGCACGTGGGAATGGCATTGATTTGGGCAGAAGTTATTTGCAAGTTAACTGGCTCTCTAGTTGTTACTAACTTGACTTGATAGAATGGTTCTGATCTCTAGAAATGTGTCTGAAGGTATAGTTTATATTACTGAAGAAGAAAGCAACTTAGGAATGAATAGAAGAATGCAATCATTGGTTCAGTTCTCTGCTCTGTATGATGCATGATCAACTGTGATGTGACTTTGCTTCTCTGAGTGTCCATAGCCATTACTGCAGTTCTGACTCTGCAACTGTTCTTGATGTTACAGTGGACTAAAGAGGATGGACATAGAACTGCCACCTCTGCTGTCCCTAATCTGTTTGTTCCATTGAACACCAATCCAAAGGAGGTCCAAGAAATGAGGAACAAGGTTTGTAATTGCAGTAAAATAACTTATTTTTTTTTTGTGGTCAAATGTGGTCATCACCACAATTACACAATTACCACAATGTAATGAATTAACTTACTTTAAGGACATTTTGGGGGCTTAATAACAATTCTGGTGTTGTCCTGTCCCTTTATAACTAAAAAAAATGAAACAATTCCTAAGTGTCCTGAACTCCTCTTGGAAAAAGTTGGTATTTCTGTTCACTCTATGAAGACTCTAATTTTTCTTAGACTAGTTACTGGGCACCTCTGGAATAGCCAGTCCTGAGTTTATGCTGGTAATGCTGTACCCTGAGATCATAGTTTTACATTAGTGACCTATTTTCCTGTTTTGGTAATACCAGTTGAAATTTTGTGGCCTAGACAAAGTCATCTATAGATATTCCTCCATATTTCAGTGTACTGTATTATAATACGCTTTGATTGTTGCAGACTTATTTTTTGTGTCTTTAGAACTGCAAGTTAATCTTCTTGAAATGATCTTGCAGTTAATTTTCCTGGATTTGAAATTCATGTCTTCTTGTCCAATCTACTGACAGGAAAGCACTGAATGGATTGGGGTTTTTTCACTTTATTTCTTTTACAGTATAAAATATGCCCTGGTATCTTCTTAATATTTAACTTGTTCTGGATTGTTTTGATACCTCTAACTGATGGCCACATGGAACATGGGAGTTAGCATTCTGTCAAAGAAATGCTGTGTGCAGGGATACTAGCAAGAATCTAAAATAATTTGTATATGACTGACAGAACTTCTGCTTGGCTCTGTAAAATAATAACCACCTGAAATGAGAATTACTGTGAAATTTCCAAGCAGTTTCTTTGTGTTTCATACACAAATACTGCTTTATTAAAGACTTGGATGAAGTGACTAAGAGAGTGAGTCTTCAAATTCTCTACCTCCTCAGTGATGAGAAGGGTGGTAAATCAGAATCAAGTGAAAAAGGTGGGGGATCCTTGCACTTTCTGAGATACCAAGTATTAGTAATACTTGTTGTTTGTGTATTTGTATGCATTTTTTTTAATTGAATGTCCATTTTAGTTGGAAAGTAGAGGTCTTTTAGGATGCATGTTTTTCTTAATTTATCTTAGAACAAGAACCAGAGTATTTTAGAAATAAAATTTGAGTCAGTTGTTATGAATTCTTTGCCACTGAAGGTTATCTAATTTGAATAGATCTAAGTTTAAAGATCTGATTTCTGTTCCCATCTTCTGTATAGAAAGAACTGGGAGGTATTTATAATGTAACAAAAGGGGTGTTTGTGAGAACTCCAGAGTGTCAGTTTTTCCACAGAGAAATTATTTATATGTCCTTTTGAGGAAATGATCCTGACTAGATGCAAAAATGGCAAATTGTGCAGTGTTTTACAGTAAGTTTTATAAAATGATGATATTATGGTGCCATATCAGTAACTAATGGCTAGTGACAGAAACCTGCAACTGACTGGTCAAGTACAATAAGACAGAAAATCAGAGGTAATATTTCTGTTTCTCCTCACTTTTCGCAAATTGGAGTTGTCTGTTACCTGTTTTACCATGGCCCAATCCTAAAAAGCAAAGGATAACCCCTTCTATAGTACTTAAAGACTAAATTTTGAGAAATGTGGGGAAAGAGCCAGGACCCTGAACACTTATATTCAAGTGCTATTTACAAGCTCAGCTTCATTTGACGCCCTGTGGTCGCAGCAATCAGTACTGGTTGCTGCCTGTTGGCAGATTCACTCACCCATTTTTCAGTCACAGAAATGTGATCAACTTTTCTCTGTTGTTCATATGATTGCTGTTAATTGTGCTGCTTTCCTTTACAGATCCGAGAGCAAAATTTGCAAGATATTAAAACAGCAGGCCCTCAGTCACAGGTTCTTTCTGGGGTAGTTGTGGACAGGAGCCTTGTACAGGTGAGAGTATTAATTTCCTAAAACTATTAGCTTAATCTACAATATCCTCTGCTTTCACCTAATATATCACTATGAAATTATTCTTTAATTGGCAGAGAGTAACTGTTTATAAGGTAAGTCTTAGAGGTAACACCATTGTCTTTGCAAGACTGCTCAGGATCAGAAATTTAGAGGCTTCAGTCATGTAGCCCAAGCATGTCTGTGGAGGATGCTTCTTGGTTTTTTTTCTGACTGTAATGCATGAAATTCAGCAGCCTAATTTATATGGGTTAGATTCTTGTTCAAAACTAGTTGGGCTTTGTGACAGCTTTTTGTTTGTTTGATTTCTGAGTTTATGTATCTTGAAGGTTTAATACTGGGCACACCAGACTCACTGTGGGGCAGTAGTGTTTCATGTTAAATATGGGATTTCATGCTTCATAGTATTTTATTTGAAGAGCAATTTGGGGAAAAAGCTATTACATCAATGAAACTTAAAAGCAGTATATCTGTATATACAAAAGACTATAAATCATAGCTTCAAGTAAAGTAATAATTGGAGCTGTACAGCTATACTGTATAGCTGAATAAAGCTTTTTATATCCAAGTGCTTTCAACTGCCCCAGATAAGTATTTTCTGATATACTCTTTAAAGATTGGCAAGTTTTATCATGACCACAGCGTTATTCGTGTTGGGTGTCATATTGTGTGCATGTCAATTCATTGTCATATGCAATTTCATCTACCAGGTACTGTTTCTTTGCATGTTTTTAGCAAGCATCACAAAGCTTTTGGTTGATGTTGTAAAGCCCGGGCTCGGTTTGCTCTGTTTACTCAATTTACTGTTGCAGGATGCTCCCCTCTCAGACTGTACGGAATCTATTGAAGGGCTCGATCTCACAGAGCAGGCCTTTAGTCCTGCTAAATCTCTGTCTGTTAGAAAGGTACTGCCCTGTCATACTGCTCTAAATAATGTTGTTCACCCTTCATTTAACCTCTCCTTACCCTGACCTTTTTCCTCTGTTAGAAATGATTTGGCTAGAAAATTTCAAAAAATGAAAATAAATGGATCTTCAAATTATGTATATGCAATGATGCAAACAGTCACTTTACTCTGCTAAGACTGTCTTAAGAATCTTGATCTTTGTCTGTAGAAGCTGGTGAGGAAGCACTCTTGATGTTAAGGTGCTGCTCAAGACCTGCATATAGAGGGTTTCTTTATGCATGCTGTTGGTGTTGAATTATTCTAATTTGAGATCAATTTAGAGTTAGCTTAATCTCTGCCTGATTACATTAGTGTAATTCTGAGGATAGTCTGTATGTTATGTGACAAATGCTGTCAACTCTTGATCCCAGAGTGCTGGACACGTGGCTTCCTTAAAGCTTCCTGCAGTTAGCTACAAGAGTTGCTAAGTAATGCCCCACACATGCAAAATCGATTGGCTTTCACACTTGTAGTCATGTTTGTGCTTACATGACATTCGTTAAATACAGGATAAATTCAAGAGGTGTAAGCATGTTGGGGTGGAAAGTCCTTGGGGCTGACTGAATGGAGCAGCTGCACACTGCAAATAACATTTCTTAGAGCACATCTAGTGTGGAAGCACAGCGTGTAAATCAGCATCAGTGCCTCCTCTGCTCCAGTGTTTTACTTAAAAGATTCTTAAATCTTGGTTTTAGGTTGTGTCTAAACACCTCATTATCAGAATAGCTTTTGCATGAAAAAAGAGCCAGAGTACTTTGAATTGCACCATTGTTGGAAACCTTCTGGTTTTTTAACTCTTTCAGAAGTGTAATGAGCCAGTTTGTATTATAGATACTCGGAGCATACTGAAAATATGATGGTCATGTTTTCCACATTGCAGTGTGTTTTGTCCATGTTCTGAAAGGAAAAAATAATAAAACACCATTTCTGGACTTAAGACAAAAAATAAAGCCAAATTTTTCCAGGCAGGGCATGGCTTTTACTTTCCACTTAATAATACCTTCAAAGTGTAAAACTACTTGTATGATAACTATCACGACACAGGTGTTTTTTTTGATGGCAAAATATTTCAAGTATTGTGTTCAAACAATGACATAGCTTTTCTGTAAAAGTAGTCAGATGGTTTACATGCATTTTCATAGATGACAGAGAACCAACACATGGTCTGTTGGTTATGTGACTTTTGTCTAGTAGTATACTGTTAGGTTTTAGATATTCAAATTATTTGTTTCATTTTTTGGTGGTGTCATGAAAGTGCTTTCTGTCTGAAATAGTGTGTGAAATTAGATCAGTGTAAATTGCAGGAGTAATTATGAAATAGAAGTGACCTATTTCATAATCTTTATTATTTTGATATGGATTGTGACCTGAATGCTTAATAATTTCCTGTTTTGGGGGGGGAGGGGAGGGGAGGGTGGAAATAACAACCCAAGATATAAAACTAAAACAGAAAAACAAAAATACCCCAAACCAAACAACCTCCTTCTAAAGAAAAAGTCACCCAAACCAGAAAATCCAATGAACCAAAAAGTAACAGCAACAAAAGAAAACCACCAGAGAAATTTCCTTGAAGGATTCTGCCATAAAAAAAAAATTGTGGTTTGTGTAACAAATCAAGTGTAAGCAATCTTATGATGCCCACACAAACCTCACCTGAAAATTTCAATGAAACTGAAGAATCCTGTACATCAAGGAGTTGTAATTGTCTGGTACCTACGAGTGCTGAGTTCTCAGCTGACATATTCTTTGACGCTCAATGACAAAGTTCATGCAAAAAGTTTCATTAATTGCAGCAACACTTACAATGCATGATGTTTTCAGATAATATTATGACTTATATCAAATACTAATGCACACTATTTTGGATGAAAAAATGCCTCCTTGTGTACAGTATGCATGTAGTGCTTTGAGCTCCTGTGCCTATGGCTGTAGCAGTGAATACTCCATCTTGCCTTGTTGCTTGCTTTATCCATGTTTTAGAAGTCCTGGCCATATTGCAATTCGACCTCCTTGTGCATCATGTAATTGTATTCCTCTTCAGACTTGGTTAACCAAGCTTCTGCTGCAGTCTTGGCTGATTGACAGGGAGTGTTGGTTATTCTTACCAAAAAAACCATTCTGCAGTCTCATAAGAAAATAAATTCAATAAATTTTCAGTAATTGAAAATAGAAGGGGATTCACCCATTTTGTCTCTTACTTTAGAATAGAAATTCTGTGGCTTTATTCTTAATGCAGACCCTCTCCATGCTGCCCCAGAGGTGGCACTGGGTTTGAGTGGCAATTTCTACATGAGCAGTACCTCAGGAATCTTGGTGTTTTGGATAAAGGCACTGCATTAATGTCAGATTGTGTTAGGAGCAATTGTTAACTTAGACTATTATGTACCTCCTGTCTGATTGAAAGAAGAATTTGTGTATATGAAGTGCCAATTTTGTTCATATTTGTTCCTGAGAACAAGGTGAAGTGCTTGCCTGATAAATAATGGTCAGTTTTGAATTTTTCTCTAAAAGCCAGTTTTGGTATAGAAGTTACAAAATTAATTAATTATCTAAATTTTCCATGTAGGAAGTATGAGGCCCATGTTTAATATGAAGGTATATTGTATATCATTAGCTATAAATGACTTTCCCTTTGTGTCTGTGGGCATGTATACTCATGTTTTACAGAGTGAAAGTGCAGTCTCTTCATGAATTAATCTACCCAGTGTCTCTTACAGTGGAGAAAATGCTGTTGATAATTCAGTACATACATGTGTGATCAAATTTCAAATACTCATCCAATACTATTGGAATGCTGATACTTTTGGAATCATCATCATCATCAAAATAATACTAGGATCAACATAATCCTGATGAGATCACTAGAACACTAATTTTTTTCATGTCATCTTGTGTTGAAACACAGTGTGAGTCTATGGGAATTTATTTCCTCTCTACAGGCTCTTTAATACTGGAAGTACTCCAGACTAATTTTCCTGTTCAGTTTTTCTGAACGTTCTTAGGAATCTCTGCATGGCATGGTCATGTTGATACCTCTTCAAAGTCTTGTCTATTATAGTGTCACATTTAACAATTGGAAATATGTTCTGTACTGTCTTTTTAGTCTATACATGTTTTCTTTTTGTCCTGTGTTTCATCTTGTGTTGTATATTTTTATTTGAATTCTTAGAAGGCTGCTCTGTGGCCTATTCTGTGAAGTAAAACATATCTGCTTTCTGATTTAAAGTAATGATGGTTTAGAGTAATCATACTGGTTTAGAGTAACCATATTGCAGAACTTATTAACTTACTACTATAATTTATTTCCTACATAGACTCAGTCCCTCTACCAGTATGGTTTTCATTGGTGGCCTTTGAACTGTTTCCATATTATTGATACTGAATAAAACTGGATGTGTTAATCTGGAATCAGCTTTCAGCTGATCAAAAAGTTTTCCTTTCTGATGTCTTGTATAATTTTGCTGCTTTTATGATCCAGTGTTGTTGCATCTGATCTTTTCAATGCTGCTTCTCTTGGGTCAAATCTACTCAGCAAGTACAAATACTGTTTGCATTGATTGTGGGTCTTTTCTGCAAGGGTTTCATTTTGGTTTTTTATTTTTTTTTTTTCAGTCTAGCAAATGTGATAAGCTTGATTGATATGCTGCTTTCATTCCCAGTATTTAACAAAGGTACCCTCCTAAGTAGGAGAACTAGATGCTAGTGTACCAGGCATCTGCAAACTCCCTGTCTTGCTGTTTGTCACCATTAAATCAACAGGCATTCAGTAACATTCTGTTTCATCAGAAGTTCTTCTACCCAGTCATTCTGGATTTAACTTGCAACATTCAAAGATTCTTAGAAATTCCAGTGATACTAATAGGTATTGTGTGTCTTGTTCCTCTCTTGTTCCCAGAAAACTCTAGAAACTCTGCCTGAGATCAGTGCTTTATGAGGTCCTGCTAGTTATGCTGAGTTTCAGTTTGAACAATGGACTTAGTTTGAAGTGTGGGCAAAGACAGAAACAGAAATATAAAATTTCTATGGGCATCAGTTTTCTGCCATCAATAAAAGCTGAAACCTGTAGTTTTAGGGGTGTTTTGAATTTTCTGCAAACAATTAGAATTGTATCAAAGGTTGATGTTTCTCTGACCCTTTGATGCATTATCTTCTCATAAAAGCTGTTACTATCCAATCAATGCTTCATAGATATAGTTGAGAAAAGGGTTTTGACATTCTACTGGCATTCTGCACATAAAATGAAATTTCCTCTTATTTTAAGGAGAAATGGAAGTGGTCTGTAATGTTCTAGAGGTGTTTCTCTCCTGCAGTACCTTTCAGGGTGTCGCAGTGAAGATTTATTGTTACACTGTTTGTTCTTTGGTACTTCTAGCTGGTGTTTGCTTCTTGAAGAGCAGCACAGAATCCTATAAGCATCTTACCTCCCTGAATTGCTCTAGGCCAGATTTCTGGAGATCTCTCATCAGGCTTTCAGAACTGCTTTTGTCCTTCCATCCAGACAGTCTTGTCTGTCACCTCTTTGGTGCTGACAACTTGTCCAAAGCACCTCTTGCTATCCAAACCAGCATTCTGTCTACTTGCATCATCAGTTGTACAGTGTCCATCCTGTGCTTGTCCATGAAGTGTGGACATGGGATGGGATGTTTGTCTCTCTTCAGGCACTGCGTATTTTTGAACTGCGCTTTCTAAAACCTTCTTCTAAATATAGGTACAGACAGCATTTGAATATGGAGGTGACTTAGGTCAAATAGTAGCCCATGCCTATTGGGTGATGGAGTTCAAATAACTCTTTTTGATAATGAAGACAGTTTGGGTGTCCACATGACATGGGGCACAGGTCACACATCAGTTGTTAACAAACTAGTGTCAGAGTTCTGTATATCCAATGGAAAAACCCAAATGCTTAGACAGTTCGTTTGAGAGATAGAGCAGCTATCTCCAGGCAAGCATTTTCTGTACATGAGTCAAAGAAAATTCAGTGGCTGTAGCCTTTACTGTAGTATTAGAGAAGAAAAACTAAAAACTTTAACATTAGAGAATCTCTGATGCAGCTGCTTTTATCCACTGGAACTTACTGTACTTAGAATTGCGTGTTATATTTTTATTTGTGTAAATTTTAATCTGGCTTATATGACAAATGTTATAGATGTAAATATGCTAACTTGTACCAGATTACAGTTATCCTTAATTGGTTTAAAATTTCTTATAATAAGCTGTTAATCTGGTGTATACAGAATATATACAAGATGGATTTTTACTATAACATCTGTTAGGTGTAATGTAGTAGCTGCTAGAAATGGCTTTTCTGTTATTAAAAAAAATCCAAAGCAAAACAAAAATCTAAAGCAGAATAATAATAGCAAAACCCAAACAAAACAGAAACAAAAATACCCATGAGATGAGTTCTTGACCCTTTTTGAGTATTCTGTGCCCAGACTACCATGCAGGTGGGCCTGGTATTATGTTTCTTCTATGGCAAGAAAAAGAAATTTCACATACTTTTGTGACTTCAGATATAATTCAGCTAGACTGTTTGGCTGCTGTTTGATTTACTGCTTAATGGTGGATATTCCCTGTTGGAGACCTGTTTTCTCCTTTATATTAACCACCTGTGAATCAAATAAAAAAAAATCTGTAATAGATTTTTTTTTCTCTAAAAGAGGAAAAAGTAGCTTTTTCCAGGTTACATTTTTGTTTTGTTTTTGGTTGCTTTGTAGCCTCTATACCACTAAAGGTTCTGCAAGTTACTGCTTGATTGCAGATGTATCTTAATTTTCTTTTGCCAGGGAGAACTGGTGACTGCATCAAAGGCAATAATTGAGAAAGAATATCAACCAAAAGTCATAGTGAGCACAACAGGACCAAATCCCTTCAATAAACTCACTGATCGAGAACTGGAAGAATATCGCAAAGAAGTAGAAAGAAAGCAGAAGGGACCAGAAGGTTGGTTTCTCAGTGTGTGCTTTTTCTACAATAGACTGTAGTACCAGCAAGTTTCTTAGCAATTGGAAGTTGGGTTACCTGCAAAGGCTGTGGATAAATTACCCAGTTTTTGTGTGTTTCAGTTTTTCCAGTGTGAATTAGAAATTTGAAAAGTATATTGGAGATAAAATATGTGATCTAAGTGTTATAAGTGTGTTCTGTAACATGCATAGATGTCACTCTAAAATTGTCCTTATAGACAAACTGGGAGGTTGGGCCAGTTACTCCTGCTAGTAGGAAGTTGAAAGCTTGAAACTTCAGTCAAAAAGGTGTTTCAGTACTGGTTTTCTTCTGCTTTGTGTCCCTTGCCATAGAGCCTAGGCTAAGGCGAGGGAGTGGCGGTGCTTTAGAGCAGCAACACTGCACTTTTTTATTTCATTGAAATTTGTGGATTTGAGAAATGTGTTGAATGGAGAAGATACAGAATAACATTGATTGTTGCTTGGAAATGTGACATCTTGGGGACTTCTACCAAAATGGACTTTTTCAATTATCCTAGAATTATGACAGATTTGTACTGTAAAAAGAGGCTGTTGCTACATCTGAAGTGGTTCTCCTGCTTTACTTTTGTATAATTTTAAAGGATGATGTTTGCAATGCTCATCTGTTGTGAGGTTTTGAATTGGAGTGATGCAGGACCCCAAAGTGCTGGTTTCTTTGTATGGTGTGTTCCCTACAGCTGGTTTTGGGACCACAGTGTAGGAACTGTTGTGTTTTGGTTTATGAAGTACTGGGTGGGATGGGGTGGGGTGGGATGGGATGGGATGGGGTGGGATGCTGTGCTGTCATGCTTGTTTAACTGCATACCTTTATTCTCTCAGTAACAATGCCACATCCTTCTTAGATAAGGTATCAAAATATGGAGAGACTGTGTTACTGAGACAGACACCAGCTGGGGAACAGAGTGCAGTGCTTAGAAATCAGACCATCAGTGAGCAAAACACGTCAGATAAAAAATCTCTGGATTTGAAAGGCAGATCAAACACCTTTCAAGGAACAGATATGAAGACTTTACAGGATCGTGACATATCATCACTGTCTAAGTCTTTAGCTAACATTCAGTTTGCTGCTGCACCGGTTTCTTGTCAGACTGTGCAGCAAATCATCCCACATCTAAATGGAGAAGAGCCAGATGGGCAGAAGTCCTCCCATAAGGAATTTCATACTGCAGTGATCAAAGCTTTAAGGTCCGATCCTGACCTTTTGGCTGAGGCCTCAGGTATTACTAACATGGTACAGCTGTGCTTGTAATCCAAGGAACAACCTCTTTATCTACACCATGTGGAGATTCTGTCAGTTGACTCTCATCTGTGGGACTGATTTCACTTTAATTGTGTAGGTGAAGTGGACGGAACAATGCTTTAGTGTTGTTCCCAGTATATGGTGTACTCTATTAATGTTTTCCTTTGGATCTAGGGCTATTATAAAGCTGGAAGCAAGGGGGACTAATACTCAGGTCCTCCTTACTAATAACAAATACTCAAACCACTGTAAAATCTGTTTGAAATCATATAATTACTGCATGTTTTTCTGATTATCTGTGCAGTCTTCTTTTCTTTCGGGATGAAATTTTGTTTACTCCAAATTTCAGCAATACAAAGCAAGCAAAAGAGTGTTACCTTGTGTGGGCCTGGGAGCATATCCCCTCCTTCATACTTGTTTATATCTTCCTTGTGGATTTTCCTCACAAGTTTTCTTTAACAGCAGCATAAACTAATTCTTAAATTATTTAATTATTCATACCCTCTTAAAAAAAACCAAACCTCCAAAAAGAGCTACCGAGCACAACAGCTACTTGAACAGTTTTGTTAATATCAAACTATCACTTAGCTTTCTTTTGCTTGTTTTGATATTATTTAATATCCTGGCAGAATTTTGATTCAGAAAAATGTATTGGTATCTTTCATGCATGGAGCAAAAGGACACTTGTTTTCTTACATGCTGAGAGATTTTATTTGCCTTTTTAATTTCTCTTTGCCTACACGTGCAGAGCCCTCAGAAGATGGCAGGCCAGAGAAAGAGAAAAGCCCCCCTGACCCCATTTCAGCTCGCACTCCTCCCAGTACACCAATTAAAATAGAGGAAGGTAAGTTCTGCTGCCGTGAGGGGGGGAGCCAGTAACTGCATCCTTAGTGACTGACGCATGGGAGGACATGAACTAGAGCTAATAACAGTCAATGACTTCTTGTATTTCATTGTTGTACTACCTACGAGACACTCCACTGAACTGTGAGTCTAACAGGAGTTTTGTTTACAATAATAAAGAAGTGTGCATTAATATAAAGACAAATTCCATCTCTTCAGAACTGCCTTGTCATCTCTTGGTGTTTCTCAACCGATTTACCTTTTTGTACATTTCTGCGAGATAATTGCTCTTACTAAATTAAATTGTGTCTGATGGTGAACCAGACATATATAGATGCTTTGGTAAATCTTCTTCACTGATTGCACATTTCTTAAACATTATTGTACTTGGATTACACCTTAGTAACTATTTTTCCTACTCAGTTTGAATCAAAATTTGATTATTTGCTCACATTACGTCATAGTTTTAACTAAAACATGAGCAGGGCTGCTAAAGTTGCTAATTCCCTTTAAAAAGGATAAAATTATAGTCTTGATCAGGTGTAATCCAATTTTTGTCTTGTTTCCTTTACCTTGTACATTGGATATATCACTTGTCTTAGTCTGCCATTCACTACTTCATCTCATTCTGTTTTCTACAAGAATGGTTGCAACCATTCTTCTAACGTAACACAATGGCTGTGATGAATGCATAGATTCTCTACTTGTGCTTTTTTCTTCTTGTGGCTGCGTTACAAACAGGAGATGGATATGCTAAAGAATACCTGTTACCATAGTAAGTATCATTCCATACTCTGACCTGCTTTTGTGCTTTGCTTCACTCTTGCATCTTTGTTTACTAAGGTTTTTTTTTTAGTTTTGCCTTTTTTTTAAAAAAAAAGCAGGCTTTTTCAGTTGAGATGTTGATTTCTTTAGTTCTCAATTCCATGTAATTCCAGGCAGTTGCAGATCTCATGTTAAATCACACTCCCCCTTTGAGAGAGACTCTGAAAGTCACCTTCTGTGTTTCCATATCTGTGTGTCTGATTCCTCAATTTAAAAGGAATAGTCTGAAGTTGCCTGGCAGATACAGCTGAAACAGCCCTGGGAGTTTCTGCCCCAACAGTTTGCTGCTGCCCACACAGCTTGGGTTTGGTAACAAAACAGAAGAGTTCCTAATCTATTCCAGAGCAAAATCCACTGACATGGATTTAAATTTACCCAGCAGACTTCTGCATGGAAATGGATATGGGACTACTCCTATGTTTTGTGTTAACTGTGGGGAATTGAAATTCCAGCCAAGGAACAACAGCAAGTACTTGGTGGCAGCAACTTCTACAGCTGTTTTGGCTAGCTCTGCAGGGCTCCTTCAGATTATACTTTAAAGGAATAAGGATGTTTGTATGTCCTGTTATATCCAAAAGTCAGTGTGTTTGTCATAGGTGTGAAAGCCAAACTATATTGTAGACACCTGTGATGTTACTGAAAAAGTTCTAAAATCTGAAAGTTCTTTTAAACAGGGAATTGTGTTCAACAAACTCTTCTAGTTGTAGAAGTTTTCCAGGTCAAACATACAAAGCTTATTTTAGGGAGTAACTGGAAGTTCACACCATGATGACTTTGGTTGGGGGAGGTTCTGTTGAATGACAATGTTCTCAGTATACAACCTCTTCTTAATTTTGATTCATCATGTTGTTTCTATTTAAGTGCAGCTGAAATCAGTCCAGTGTTTAACTTAGTTGTAGCCTAGTTTGTATGTTTGTCCACATCTTTGTGTTGAAAAATGAATCAAACCAAAACCCCATAAACCTTTAGTTTCATAAATGATGTGTATTGTAAACACACACCAGTATTGATGCTATGCTTTAAACTTTTAAGCCACAGTGTGTGTGTGTATATATAGGGAGAGCATGGATGTGAACATGATTACTTAAAAAAAAAAATTTCAAATGTTGAAGTGAGTTCTTAAACTGTAAATAGATTTTACAGCAAGAAATATGTCTTTAAAGCTTTCTATGTCTGTTACTGAAATCCATCCAGTAGAGTAGCAGGGTGTTTACATGTTGTGTGCTGGCTTAATTGAATGTGGAATTTGTAAAACATCTGAATTCTGGTAAAATATTGGCCTTAGCAAACTAGATAAACAGATGCTTACTTGGTTCCAGCATCACATTAATCTATTAAGGATGATGGGAACTTGACAAACTGGGAAGGATGGCAGTTCTGGGTTAATGAGTTATAAACCCATTTGTATTTATTCAATGCTCAGACCAGTTGGCAAATGCTGTTTGAATGCCTGTAGCTTCCTGCTCTTTAATTTGAAGAATCTCTAATCCCTTTTTTAAAACTTCAAAACTATCTTTTAAACTTAATTTTTAAAAAACCCAAAACCCTGACAATCCAATATGATGCCTGTTCTAAAAATTGGGCCAACTACTGAATAGAATATATTTTTTTTATTTGAGAGGGACCTACAGTGACCCTCTAGTCCAACTGCCTGAACCAACTCAGGGCTGACCAAAAGTTAAAGCTAATTGTCCTAATGCCTCTTGAGCACTGACAGGCTTGAGGCCTCGACCAGCTCTCAGTTAGTGGGAAGCCTATTCCAATGTCTGGTCACCCTCACAGTAAAGAAATACTTCCCAAAGTCCAGTCTGAACCTCCCCTGCTGCAGCTTTGAGACGTTCCCACATGTCCTGTCACTGGATCCCAGGGAGAAGAGCTCAGCAGTGTTTTCAGTTAATTCCTGAAAAGTCAAATCCAAAAGCAGAGTAGTGGTGGTGAAGAACTGTAACTGGTGATTCTTATGAATTTGTCTGCCATACATAGACAGGCTAAACTACAGTTTCAGGAAGCAACCTGTACTGTACATAACTGCTTTCTCTTTTTTGCTCTGATTTAAATCCTGCCTGCATTATAACTTTTAAACTGCTAACTTGTGCATTCCGAGTATTTTGCACTGGATACTAGTGTGTGGTGTTTGTTTAACCTATTAGAAGTTCATGGTGCTCTAGGGAAAACATGTTTGTTTCCTAGCAGGTATTCGCAGAACAGAGCCCTCTAAAATATATCAGAATTATTAATCCCATCTGGCAGAAGTTAAAAGAACACTGTCATTTTTATAGGAAAAATGTGGAAATATCAAGTATTTTCTGTAAATTCTTGTGAAAGCCTTCAGTCTTCTCAAATTAAAACAAACAAGATCTTGAAAGGAGGAAAAAATAGTTGCCTTTCATTTGTGCCTCACAATGAGCATGGCCTGGATTTTGCTCTAAATTCCTCCTTATGTAACATCAGTGGGGATAGATGTGGCACAGCTAACAGGACACTGCTCGGCTGCGGTGCACGGAGAGCATTGCAGACAACTCCACAAAGTGCTCCTTGTTGAACCCATGCACAAAGAGGAGCCTTAACCAGAGCATCCCTAAAGCACAGCGGTGAGTGGGGACAGTGTTGCAGGTGAGGGAGGAGCGGTTCAGTTCCCCTTTGGACATACAGCTACCACTGGACTCTTGATGTTCCCTTTTACAGGGTGAGTTTGGCTGTTGACATCACATATGATAAACAGAACAAGCTGTGTTGCATAACCTGCTGAGCTCATTTTATTTGATAAACTACATGGATTTTACTTATAGGAATCCATAATATGTACTCATATCTTGCAAAAAAAAAAAAGTGAAGCCTTTGTGATAGGAAATTCTATTTTGAAGCAACATCAGTTAGATCTCATGGAAGAATATTATGAAAATCCCTTCACTGGGATTATAAATTGGCAAGTCAACAACTTAGAAATCAATGGATTTGCATGTATGGGACCAGTGCAAATCAGCAATGAGTTTTATCTCTCTGAAAGAAATAAGAATAAAGGTATGGATTTGTGAAACGCTCTACTCAATGCCAGTGAAAACTGCAGGTTTAATTCCTGCTTTATTGCATCAGAATATTGTACTGGCTGCAAATGTCATAAGTAAAACAAGGAGCAAGGTCTGAACAGTTACTTTCTTACTCATGAAATTCAGCTTTATCTGTTCTGTGTGAAGAAGCTTAAAAGCAAACAGAACTTTGGAATATCTTATTTCTTCTGTGCCCAAAGCTGGAGAGCAGTCCTATTACAAAGGCATCCATGCAAAATAAATATATTAGTTTCCTATAGAACACGCTCACCATCCACTTGCTTCGCTTGCCCTGCTCCAGGGGCACTTTTGTAAACTGTCACTGTCTGTCCATCCACCAGAGACACGGCAGGACCAGACTTACAGAGATGACAGTGATGCTGCAACCTTCAAGCAAACCCTCCCAGATCTCACCCCCGATGAGCCTTCGGAAGCACTCAGCTTCCCTCCCTTAGGAAAGGAGGAAGGGAGATGTGATCACGATGTGCCCAAAAGCCAAACGGAACCACCTGCAGTGGAAAATAAGGAACCTCAGTCCCAACCCACTGAAGAGCCAGCAACACCAACAGCTGAGGAGGGGACAGCAGCTGATGCAGGTAGTGATGAATCTCCAGGGAAGTCCCCATCGAAAAAGAAAAAGAAGTTTCGCACTCCTTCCTTCCTGAAGAAGAGCAAAAAGAAGAGTGACTCCTAAAGGCCAACCCACTGCAGAAACACTGTCATATTTTAAAATCCATTAACCACTAGAATGTACCAGATCGTACTGAGTGTTTTGTCTTACTATGTAAATGAATGCCACAATTAATCCAACCAGCCCCTCAAGTTATGGCTTGATTGTTTAGGGTTATAACCAGAAACTCATGTCCAAAAAGGTGCTAATCCTGTGTGTTCAGCAGCTGCCACAGATCCCTAGTTGGTAATCAAATGTAAATGACTTCCATGTGGAAGGCATTGATTCACTATTTTTAATTTAAAGCCTGCACTGCTTTGCAAAAGAATATAAAAAAATCACAAAACACCCATTGCTTACCACAATTTCTTGTGGTAAGATATTCTTTCCAATATTCTGTTCCAAGTCATAAGTAAATTTCTTAAATTTTGACTTCTAGAGAGGATGCTTTTGCAGTGGTGTTCTCAAGGGGCGTGAATTCTTGAACTGACACAAAACTTCTGCAAGCTTGTGAGTACAGGTTGTGGTTTTGGCCAAGCTTTGAGGCTCTCCATTGCTTCCTCTCTTTCTCCCTTTTCACTGTTGTTACAAAATGAAGGTGTTTTTCACTTTGTTTTATTTTATGACTGGCTGGTGAAATCAGTCTTTGATGTCTAGGACTGAAATGTCCGCGGTGTGTTCCACTCATGTTGTGTGTTCAAAGAGCCCAATCTTGGCCTGTTTTTTTTCTTTCTAGTGAATCACAGTTTAAGGGAAGTCTGTCATTGCTCTTGCCGTGCTGAGTCATGTGGTGATTTGGCTGTTAGAAAAGGTTAAAAAGTAACTGAAGTAGAAGTATTCCAGAAGTTTTTCAGCTGGTGGTGTGGAGCATGGGCAGGTGTATTTTGGGCCTTAGCGCAGTTTTTTTCATCCTCTTAAAAATCCCTTTGTTGCACATGCAGCCTTGCTGTGCGTGAATCCCATGTGCAGCTTTTTGTGTTTGTTCCTTCCCACTGATAAAAATGTAAATGCATTACACTGAGTATTTCACCTTGTTTTATAGTAATTACATTTTCACTTACAAAAGCTGGCGTTTCTTTACAATCTTTTTGTTTTTGTTGCCAGCGGTCAAGTACAGAAATCCTGTGTAACCTTAAAGGTGTATTTTCACTGTTTGCTATAAATGTTTGTTTAATGTGCAGCATGGCAAATCACTCTGACCAGTGAGTTCACTATTTCCCAGTTATTGCCATGCTTCTGTCTATCACTAATTATAAAAGTAGTGTAAGATCAGGTAGGTCAAGCTTGCGGAATTCTCCGGAAAGCGGGTGCCCTTCCCCGGCCCAGGGCCGGCGGGGCAGTGACCAGTTCTGGTTTCTAGAATTTGCATTTCAGGTTTAACAGCAGCAAACCCCAACACCCCGTGGGGGTGAGGGCAACACACTGACTCACAGGAAGTGTCTGTAACACAACAGAACGTGGATGTAACCTTTTAGGACAATATTAAAAGTTGCAATTGGTAAAATAGCAGAGAACTAATGCCTTACATTCATGCAGCAGAAAGCACGGAGGGCCGGGTGGGTGGAGCAGCTGGAGGCAGCTCTGGGTGGACAGAGGTAGGCCTGTGTCAGGCTGGGAGCTGCCGATGCCTCAGGCTGGTTTTGGGCAGCAAAGGGGAACAGCTGGAAGTGGAATTGAGCTGTCAGTGTTCAAGTGAGGACAGAGGTTGAGAGGTGGCCACTGGGACCGTGGGAAAGGTGCAGGGCCGGTGTGGGACAGAGCAGGCGGGCACTGGGCCGGAGCCCCCGACAGCAGCACTCAGGCAGGACTGCATGGCACCAACGGCTTTCAGCTTCTGCTCTAACATTGTATGTCCTTGTACACTAGGAAGCAAACAACACTTATTTTGCTAAGTTGTGTTTTATTGCAGGGTCGTAACTAAATGATTAATTGCTGTATGTTTCAGTTCCTTACTGAAGTCCCTCCATTTATCTTGACCACATATGCAATGACTCTTAATTTCAAATTTTGTAGTTTGTTCTTTTAGTTCTTTGTATTACAATATGAAATGTAGTCATGTATGGTATGGTTACACACTTTGGGGCAGAATAAAGTCCTGTATTTTTCTTTCTTTCCTGTATCATTAAGTTCTACTCATAAATAAAACTCTTGGGAAAAAAAAAATCATGCTCTGCTTTCAAAACTTTTACACTTTTAATCTGTAGCTTCATGTGCTTAGTTTTCTTTCTAATGTGTTGATTAATGATGCTTTCATTGTCAGAAAATACTCAAATTGGCTACTGCGGGGCTCCATTGCCAGAGATTCCCAGCTCAGCAGTGGGCAGAGCCTGGTGGAGGTGCCTTCCCCCCCCTAGTAGCTGGGGTCAGCATGGTGCTGTCATCCATGGCTGGCTTCCCTCAAGGAGGCCTTTGGCACCTAGGGTGAAATTCTAGCTCCTTTTTCCCTCAGCCAGACAGGGATGTTCAGTTCAGATGGATGTAACAACTGTAATGAACTGACCACAGGACTGTTCAATGTAACCGTTTATTGTCATGCAAAAAGAACAGGGCTTGGTCATCAAAAACATCACACAGTATTAGAAATATAAAACATCTCTCCAAATTTAATTGTATGTTAAAAACAGTCCATCTGTGCCAAAGTACCAGTGGGGTACCAGGCAGCCTGTAGTGCGCTTCTGCTTTGTTTGACCATCACGTTTCCAGGTGTGAATGCAGCATTTGCAGAGCTCTTGTACCACTTGTACAAAAACCCCATCAGCACGGTCCTGAGGGTTTGTTCTGTGCCAGCCCAGCCCCTGCAGAGAGTCGGGGAGAGGAGCAGAGCTGTGTGCAACAGCACCTGGTGAGGGGGGAGGGCTCCAGGCCTGCTGCTCTTGTGCTGTTTCTACTTCTCGGCTGCTCTTGATTCCTTACTCAACTCTGTGGGGATGTGTGTATGTCTGTTTTCATTCGTTTGGTGTCTTCCTATTTGTAAAGCTAACCCAGCTGGCTGGGAGGCCACCTTAAAGGCAACTGCTGTGTGTTGTTGCTGCAAATGGTCATTGTGTATCTCATTCCTGAAGAGCAAAGTCTTCCTTATCCTATTTGCTCAGCAGGGTCAGGTGCCGAGAGTCAGGTCTTGCAGAGGTCCTTGGAAGCTGGTGATGGTTTTGTGGTTTCTTCCTAGTCCTCCTTTGTCTGCTGTTTTATAGACCTGAGTAGAGCCAAGGGGACAAGGAAAAAAGCTCCACAGATAGTGAAGCAAATCTCTGCCCCGGCCAGCCAGTAAACTGCAAAAGAAAGAGGATTCATCTTGTGACTGTGCTTGTCCTTGCAGATGTGTGAATGCCCTCAAAGCTGTTGTGCTCACACAGTACCTGCACAGCTGAGCAGAACTACTCACCCCTTGGTTGAGCCAGAGGGTGCCAGGAGCTTGGCACATGGCTGCACTCAGAAAACAGGTTCTGCCTTGGTTGGTGTTAACATCAGCCCAAACTCAAGTTCTGAGGCCGCTTCCCCTTCCTCTGTCCTTTTACCCTAAAATGCTCAGGGGCTCTGACCCCATGCAGGGGGTACCTGTGTCCCTTCAGCCCCACCTGAGCTGTCTGGTGCCAAAGAGAGGAAGGAACAGGAGGCCACGCTCACCTGCAGCTGCCAGGATGGGTCCCAGGGCTCTGGCCAGGGCGCCCAGGCTCCGCAGGATGCCCATGACTCGTCCCTTCTGGCCAGCAGTGCCTGTGCAAGCAGAGCATGACACTGCGTGGGGTTCTGGCACGGCTGTAGCTCTGGAGCCTTGTTCTTTGGGCGTTTTTCCCACTTGCATCTTCCCCTCCCACCATTTCTCACCCAGTCCCCAGTCTGTGCTTGCCCTCCACCAAGGCCCTCACAAGTGCTTCAGTGCACAAACATCAGGGCCTGGCACGAGTGCCTGACTGGGACAGTCTGTAGTGCATGTTCCACACCTCCCAAAAACCCCGAGCCGATCCAAAACAAAAGCTTCACATTGTACACAAGACTTTCTGAGAAGGCCCAGGTGTACAATAAACACTGAGCTGTGGATAAGTTCAATAAGAGAAAAATAAAAATGGCATTAATGAGCAAAACCTTGCTTTTTCACCTCAGCAAGCACTGCAGTCCTGGCCCCCAGCTGCCCCAAAGCTATGGCCCCACAGCTGCATCTGCTTTACAAGGTTACACAGCAACCAGTGCCAGAAGGTTTCCAAGGAATGAGCCAGAAATTATTTCACTGCTGGCAGGGATGGCACAGAGTAGTCCCTCCTCAGTGCTGTTTGTGGCCTTTGCCCACTTCTCATTTTCTTCATCACCACCAGCAATGAGGTTTCCCCATCACGCTGGACTGAACTGTGTTACACAACACAAAATTCAATATCAATCAAGATATTGATGGGCACTGAGCAGATCATTGCTGTTAGTGCTGAAATTATCATGAGCCATGGGGTGGTCCCCTGTGCTCCCCTGCAGAAGGGCCTGAGATGGATACACAACTGTTCCTGTTGATGCTTCACTCAGCTCAAGGTCAGTTCTGTATAATTTGAGCTAAGTCAATACAAAGGTCAGTGGTGTGGCCAAGGACACTCACCATAGCCTGACACCACTGCTGACAAACACGGGATCACAATGGCTGCAGCTGGAAAAATCCACACGAGAGACAGTCAGTGAACAGCAGAGCTCAGAACAGACAAGAACAACACTGGCAAACATGTGGCCCAAACTCATTCCTGCTGCAGAGAAATTTGCTGAGCTCTGGGCACTCCAGCACCACTGAGTCACCAAGTTTAATCCAGTTCAGTGATGGGAACACCCCCTCCAAGCCAACCTGCAGGAAGAGCCCAGAGCTGTGAGAGCCCCGAGCAGATGTTTCACATTAGCATCCCCTCATTCTGTGAGCCCAGGGGACAGGGATGGACAGGGCAGAACAGCCAGCTGGCAGCTTTCCAAATCACTGTGCTCTTATCAGAGGGAACAGGGAATCACTCCTGTTCCAAGCAGACAATGAGGTATCTGTACCAGAGTGACACTGTTCCTGTGCAGGCAGTGCACTGCACTCAGGGAGGAGAGGCAGCTACAGGCTCTCCTGGGAAAGAAGACAGTCACATCCAAAAAGAAAAGGTTACGAGATTTTTTGGACACAAAAGCCAAGAGTTGTTCAGCAATCACTGCCCTTGAACTGAAATAGGGGCGTTTTCTGCCAAGAAAGAAGTGCCTCAAACTTATAAAGCGTAGGGGAAGGCAAAGGCAAAACAGGAATGATCAAGGTTTCTTTAACTGCAGGTGCCACAACTGTTGGGCAGCAGGAGGAAGAGAAGGGGAAGAGAACCCCCTCAGGGGCATTTGTAGATAGCTTAATTGGGAAGAGATGGAGTCGTCTGCAGATGAAGGGGCCAGAGAAGACTCAAATATGGTTAAACATAATGAACACCCTCTCTCACTCCTCACGTGTCAAACACACAGCTGGCCCTAGACAAATAATAGGCTCAATAGGTGCATTTTGTGGTTTACAGTTTACTCCCGAATCAAGCTGCACCTTGCAAAAATGAAGTCCACTTTTGTAATAAGTCATATATGGAGCTGCTTAACAATAGCAGCATTGGTAATATCTGAAATCTCTTTTTAGACATCCAATAGATGGATCCAACTTCATTCATGACTGTTTCCCTGAACAACAGCTTAGGTTGGCAGAAGAGAATTTATGCAAACACTGAAAACATCTGACCCTCACTCTTGCTCAGTCCCAACACCCTCAGAGTGTGCAGGTCTCCAGCCTAAGAAATAATGCAACACCACTCAGGGACAGAGATTCCATGTCTCGCTTTTTTCCAGGACAACAGGAGCAATGGGGATGCTCCCCAATGCCACCATGACAACTTCCTGTGATACAAACAGCACCAGAAAAAAACCCAGACACCATTTCATCCACATTTCACAAACCCAAGTATCAACTTTCTGTTACTTGTAGTTTGAAATTAGAAGTGCATCTTTTTTAACAGTATGAATAAATACATGAAGAAAAATTATTTGTGCTTAGCTTGCAGTGCCTTTTGAACAGCTCACCGAAGGAGTACAGCAACAGTCCAGCACTCAGCATGGTCACATTTGCAGCCCATCCAATTAACAAGAACGCTGGAATCAGCAACATAATAGCCTGCAAATGGAATGAGTCACACGGTTACATCTGCTTGTTAAAGCCCAGCTCTAGGTGTCCTGCCAGCTCCCTTCCAGGGATGGGAGAGCACACAGGTTACAAGCAGATAGCCCTTTCTTCCCACGCAGACATTTCAAAGCCACCTGGATGGCCCCACACACCAGCACAATGAACTTTGCTGTTCCCTCTCACTATCCCATGATTGCAAGTTCTCTCTCTACACATCTGTCATTTAGGGGGGGATTTTATCTCTTGTTCTTTGTTGACCTGGACAGAAATCTGGCTTTAACTCTTAATCTCCTGAGCTGGCACAAGAGAGGAAAAACCTTGTGTGCAGCAGGACTACAGCTCCTCTGCTTTTTCTCAGCGTTATTGGCTTGATTTTATCTTTAGCTTTCTGATTTCTGTAGCCAAGAGGAAAAAGGGGGAGAGAGGGTGCAAATCAAATTCAAACCCCAAAAATAAAAAGCCTTCTTCATCTCCTCCAAAAGCTGGACTTCCATTCCCCTGTGATCTCTCCCTCGATTACAGAGCTCCTGCAGGACAGACAGATCAGATCTGCATGGTGTGTGATAAAGGAGGGCATTCACTGCCACTGAGTGCCTCATTTTGAAGATTCAGTAATAAATGAGCTACTGTAACCACTGTGCTAAGAGAGGCCATGTTTGCCATATGGTGCAGATTCACAAACTGACAGAATAACTTCAGCAAAAGGGGGAACTCCCACAAAACCCACGGGCTGGGGGTCTCTGCAGAGTGGACACGGGTGCTCATGAGGAGCCATCAGTCCAGCAATGAGTCTTTGAGGTAACTGCACGTTCTAGTGCAGGGCTGGGGAAGGAGTATAAAAATGAGAGGTGCAAAGGGCAGGGCAGTGCCAGCAAACACAGCAGGCTGACAGAGCACACGGGGAGGGGGGGAAGCTGATGTGGAGGATGAAGCAGCACAGCTGATGTTCATCCACAGGGAAACGTGACACCAGCAGCCTGACATCAAGTTTGCCTGCCAGGGATCAGGGTGGAGATTGTTTCACCAGCAGAAATGATTTTGAGAGAAGCTGAGTCAATTCGCTGGAATGCAATGGTTTGGAAATCTACCCTGCCACCACTGAAATCACACTGGCCTCAAAATAATGTAAAATACATTAATCAAGGCTCTAACAGTCAGAGCAAACCTACTGCAAAGGAGCTAACGTAGTGCTTTGTTTAGTTCCACACACAAATGTAAAGGACACAACACATCTACTGTCCCCACAGCTGAATAAACTGCAGGGAGCTGTTCCCTGTCATCCCATCACAGCAGCTGCAGTACCTCTGTGAGGAAAGGGCCAAGCAAAACAAAGGAATGTACACTTCTGTCAGTGAAACCTCAGCCTGAACATTGATACATGCTTTTGTTACATGTAATACTGATGATCACAAACCAAAGACTGGAAAAATAATCTATTTCTCCCTGCCCAACAGTGAAATATACTCTAGGGAAAGCCTGTCAAGTACAAAGATAGCTAGATGGAAAATAATTTCCCAGAAAGAAAGTCAGAGATCAGCCCTGAAGCAGCTTTAGTAGTTTCTGCACTGCATGAGAAATCACTGAAATAAAGCATACTCTTCACAATATTTTACCTAACTTGCACAGATGCTACTTATTCATTCCTTACTGCAATTAAATATGAAGAACACAAAGTTTCAACAGTATTGTTGCTCATATAATAAATAAGACCTCTAAGAGTTCCAAAGTTTAGTTAGACAGATAAGTACCCAACAACCAGTTTTGAGAAGTCATTTAGCTGGACAGATGAGACAAAAATTTCTTTTAATTGGACAAATAGAGCAATAGCCCTCAACTACCCTTCAACGCACTTCAGACTGAAGACTACCATATCAGATTTGGGGGGGGGGGGGGGGGAAAGAAAAAGAAATATTGAAATTTTTTTTTTACCCTTTTTACAGCTCTGATTTCATTTCCTGGCTTGATTCGGCGAGCATAGCCTCCCTGGATCACAGCCATTGTTATTCCAATAAAGAAAAACATCTTGCCCTGCTGCATGCTGGAAGGGAGGCAAAAACACAGATTAGGGAGTCACGCACGGAGCGTTCCACCCTGGGGTTCACCGACCCTCCCCTGAGCAAGGGACACAAGAAGCCTTGGGGCTCACACAGCACTGCAGAGCTCTCACAACACTGACAGCAGCTGCCTTGGGAAGCAGAGAGCAGCAAGGGAAAACTCCAAGGTCTTCTTGTAGAGAAGGGACAATGCTGGCAAGTGCTGCAGCTACCTCTGGACTGCTGTGGAGTAGGTCAGGGTTTCTGGGGTGGCCCACAAAGACTCAACACATAAATGACCCTGTGCTGTGAACATCTGTGCCATGTGCACGGGAAATGTTGCTTTCCAAGGTGCAGCTCACAGAGGGTTTGATGGAGGTCACAGAGTGGTGGAGTTCCTGTGTCACACTGGGAAGTCTGAGACATCATTCCCTCCACCCTTCAATTTTCTTCAATTTTCCCCTCTCTTATTGACTGAATTATATGAATATTCTCAACTGAAGGGCCTCACCTCCACAACAACCTTGCTGCCTCAGAGACTGCACTGCTGGCACACAGTTCTGCAGCTCACTGAGGGCTGCCCTGAATGCACAGGACCCAACCAAGCTCAGTGCACTACAAAAGCTTGACACACAGGATTAGTTGAACCACAAACTGTAATGAAAGACAGACAGGGAAAGATGAGACAACCCCCTGAGAATTACTCAAAGAGAAGGACATGCACAGGAATTGAGTTGCATGTTCACATTCCTGGCTGGAGTTCTTCCTATGAGCTGGCAGGAAAAGTATTTCAAGCTGAGTTGTTGGTGGGTTCTGTTCTCTTTCTTCTCTGGTTCTTGACTACAGGAAATCAGGCTCCATGACATGACTGCACACAATATGCCACGCAGAATTTGCTGATGAGCAAGTATCATCACAGATATTCCCCATCCTTCACCTCTTTGAGCTTCAAGATTTGTCCTGACACCCAGAAACTCTTCTGAGCAAGAAAAGGTTTATAGTAAAACCTGATTATAGTAAATCAATGCAACTAGCACAGCTATACATGTCTCAGGAGCTTTAATTTAATCCTGGGCATTTATATCCCCTAGTTTTTAGAAGTTGTAGATTGAGTACTTCCTTTCATGATAAACGTTGTGCCTGTATTTCATAAATTCTTCTCACAAAGCCCAAATACCACCAAATGCAGGGGTGGCTTTACTGAGTGGTTTTACTAATATCAGAAAGCATCTCTTGAAAACACTTGAGGAGACATTAAATCAAGATTTTGGAAAATATCTTAGTCAAAATATACAACATTTATTGCAATACCTGCTGAAGTGGAATCTCTGGTGAGTGAGAAAACTCAGTGTGTACTCCAAGCCAGAAAACAGGAAGAGGTACAGGAAGTAGGCCAGGCCCAAAATTTTGAGATTCTGAAGATCTGAAAAAACAAAAAACCCAAACAAACACCAAAGGGGTGGGAGGTGGGGAGAGAAACATGGTGGTGTTTTCCAAGCAAAGCTTCACAATAAAACCACAACAGAAGAGCAGCATTTATCAAATGTACAGTGAAATGTTCTAACCTCAGATGCTCATTTTAAATATCCATACAATACACGTCACAAAATGAGCCTGACAGAGATGTACAGAATCCTACATCTCCAAGTCATGAATTGAGAAATAAAATTCCAGTCTGAAGTTCCTGGTTTGCAGATTGAGTAAGCAAACTCACATCTCCCTTGCTCATGCCTTGATCTATAAATCTCTCCACTTACTGCAGCCAGTGGCTGAAGAAAACACATGTATCAAGTCAAAAATCTTCAAAAGACTTGTCTTCAAAACATTCTTTTGGGAATAAAAGGACCAAGGTCCAGTGAACTTCTGATTGCCTGTTCATAAATTATTAAGGTGGGTTTTAAATGGTTAAACAGAGTCCTGCTTCCGGAATGGTTTGAGTACAGTTTTCACTTAGAAACCAATGCCACACACAAAAAGACACAGAGTATTACTGTAAAAAGCCATCTGACACTTACTCTGCTCTGAAGGGGATTCCTTTCCTCGGGCAACTGCAGAGAACTGGAATAAAGCCAAAGGACTGAGCAAGTCAACTGCTGCCTGAAATCCAGATGTCATAGAAGGGACCTGATCAAAGACAGAAAGAGATTTATTTACAACCCTAATGTAATAACCCTGGCTAGGAACTGACAGTAACCACCAAAGGTGCCTCCAGACCCACACAAATCATCTGAGAAGAAACAAGGCACCTGGCACTGGGATTTGAGCGGGCCCCAGTAACAACCCAGACTTTGTGAATCCAGAACTGGCTCCAGCAAATGTAATTGAAAGGCAGAGCACTGACAGCACCTCTCAATGAAGACAAAAATTCTTCTTTGGGTTCTTACAAAGCAGAAGTGGCTCATTCTCCACAACCTTGAAGATGGCTTTATTTGGTTCCCCTTTTGCATCATCACTCATGTCCAAAGAACATTTGCTGGGAAAATAATGGCACATCTGCCTGCAAGTTCACAGGAAGCTGAGGATTTGCTCTTGTGCTACAAATCTGAGACCAGTATGTGCAGCACATCAGACTCTGGTCTGTTTTGGTACTGGTTGCTATTTTAGCCAGCCAGTGACACCTCCTGGGGAAGAGCAGAAAAATAAAATTTTACAGAGATTCTTTGGATATATTTTAGAGAAATTTCCAAGGAGATTATACCTAGCCACAATGGCTGCCTTTTTAAAGAGGAAGATTCATTTTGTAACATTTCTGAGCCTAGTACATCTGTGTCCATCTCAACCTAATTATGCACCTAGTGGCAGTCTCCCTGCTCCTTACCCACAGGCACTTACTCTTCCATCTTATGCTTATTCTTCCATCTATAGGTAATTTACATTTTTATTTGGTTTCATTTTAATTCTAAAATATAGAAAATTAAAGAAAACACTGAAAGAAATAACATCTAAATGATTAGAAATCAAATTCCCATTATTAGTGAAACAATTTTTTTTTAGAATTTAGCCTGTCACTTTACACAACAGTCACAGGGAGAGATAAGACACTCAAGAATCCAGAATAATCAAACAATATTTCCTGCCTTCAAAGCACTGCACAGGCTTTATTAGATGAGGTTTCTTCTCTTCCCAGATAGAGAGGGAGGGAGCTATTGTCCCTTTAAGGGCAGAGATTATCAGTGGAATTTAATCTCAGTGCATGACCTGGGGACTCATTATAGGCTGGATTTAATGAAGCTGTAAACAAATCAACCTTCAATATGGTATTAACGTGACCCCTGCCTTGTTTTGATAGTCAGTGCTTCTGAGTACCCCAGTACAGCAGAGTCTGGAGCCCATTAGTCTCCCAACAGCAATCAGTTCAATAGACTGGGCTGGTCTGAAGCCATGAAGCTGCTGATTCACACAGAACATACTGGGATATTTATTCTTCCTCCCACTGCATTTATTGCAGACAGTAAACAGACACGCCCAAGAAGTTTGCTCACCCTGTTGAGAAGTCTAAGAAGATTTCCTGAAGCTGGCCTGTGGCAATCCCCAGCTCCTGCAAGTGTTGGTATGCTGGGGTTTGCACAGCACAGAGATCTGGGCACAAGCAACTCCCTCCAAGCAACTTTGTCAGTAATAGAAGCACCCTGTAGCTTGTACCTGTTTTGAACTATTATCCATATCAGGATGCAAAGCAGTTTTGCACAAGGCTGATTTAGTTTGGTCCAATTAAAATGCACTATAATTGTGCCTGTTTAAAATTTAAAGTGTTTTATGAAATATAGATACCTATTTAGATTTTTTAATGTAGGTGTGGTTGTGTGTGCACACATAAATTTTTTTCAATTTCTTCTATCTCTGCCATAGAAACAGTGGTCTAGAAATTATTTCATCCACTGATCCAGAATGAAAACATTGTCCTAAGACTGACTAAAGAGTTTCACCATCCCCCAAGCAGTATACATGGCCAATTTCAGTCAATATCAGCAGTTGCAGGAAGCTTGGTTTCTTCACAGGTTCAAACTTTGCAACATCTTTGCAACATGTATTTAATTTCTGTGCTTATGATTCATTATTCCATAATTGCTCAGTTTTACTTCACAATCACCCCAAAAGTCACCTTGAGTGGCAGGCATTTTTCAGAGTGTCTTTGCTCATTCTGTTTTCCTCTAATGCACAGACTCACTAACAGGTCTAGAAGGCAGAGTCAGTCCACACCAGGAATGCAGCCTGGGCCTGCCAAGCTGCAGCCCCACCTTCCAAACCAGAGGTGTTTAGTATGCACAGAGCACAGCTTTGTCTTTCCACAGGTCTGCTACTGATACTGCATAGCCCTACACACAGTCCAGAAAAGAAGAGTTTTAAGAATCTCCCTCCAACTAGACAGCCCTGCTCAAGGCTAGCTTAGCTAAAATCTAACTCAAAATCTCTTAATGGGGACAGATTCCACATGAGACCTTCCTATTCTTCCCTTCTCCCAGTCAGAAGGTCACAGCAGGAGCTGTTTTGGCTACCATAAGGCCAGTGTCTGACTCTCTTCACCTGATCAACGTGTGGAACAGTTGACAAAACAGGAAGGAAGAGAGTAAAAGTGCTGTTCTCTTTGGATGAAAACACATCATTGTTTCCTGTCCTCCTCCATTTTTCCTTCCAACAAGTTAATTCTGACATTAATCAATATGAAACACTCTCCTGTGAAAAGCAGACTGATAGAGAAACAAGGGTATAATGAGAACACAGCAAACCCAAGGAAACAGATGTCTGATCCCACTGGCACATCCTCCTACCATTTATCATGATGATTTCCCCTCTTTTTAAGCTTTGTCCTTCCAATATATTCCACTCCTATACTTGTGGGAGCACCTGCTCTAGCTCAACCCAGCCAAGTTCCAGAAAGGCAGCCAACATACCTGCCTTTCCTCTGTCATCAAGAAAACTGCTCACACTCACTCAGAAAGTGAGAGGAATTACCAAAGAAGAGAGCAGAAGAGAGCAGAGCAGCCTAATAACTGAAATCACAGATATGCTGGAACACATGGATCATGTGCCCAGAGGAGGCTGACAGCACATGAGCACTGACACCAACCACAAGAAGCCCCAAACCACCCTCTCATGAGCAGCCAAACACTCCTGTGTGCTTTGTGTGACTGGGACCTGGCCCTGAGCAGCACCTCATTGCAGCACCCACTGCTGTACAGGGGCAGAGCCCCAAAAGCAGTGACAGAGAGCTCCTTTCCTTACCAAAATTCTGGCTAATACATACCAACTGACCAGAACTTTCAAGAGGATAATAAAAGGGGGAGGGAACTATTCAGTCATCACATGACCCTAAAAAGCACTGAAGGCATTTAATCACTCTACAGCAGAGGAGTAATTGTTTATAGAATACATATTTGCTCTGCAGCACTTCCCTACGTCACCATGCTGCCACCTTCCTGGACTGTGCAGCTCTAACTAAGAACAGGATTTTATCTGGAAGGTTTAGAAACAGCCAAATAGGAAAGAGGAACAGATGACACATGGAAGAGTTGTTAAAAGAAAATAACATAGCTGTAGTGCTTGGGAACATAGTGTAAGCAACAGATTTCATGTGGGACACAACCTGCTGGGAAACACTCAGGGAAGGTTTTGCCCTGGTAGGATCATTGCAGATAAAAGTTTCCTGAACAATTCTCTGTGTCAAATGGGTTTGGCTATCCAGAGACCAAGCCTGCTCCAAAAACTGAGTGCTGCCTAGAAACCAGGGATCACAGCAAAGACCCAATCCAGTGAAAACCTCAAATCAAGTGCAGATACCCAGGACTGAATTCCACCTCTCTCCCTCTACAGAGGAGACTGTTCTAAGAGACTTTTAATCAGGCATCCCTTGGACCAAGTCCGATCACACAATATTAAATTTTAACATTAATAAATGTTCGGCCCCACAAATCCAATCAGTCACTGAATTTTAGCACGTGTAGGTATTTTCTATCTGTAGAAGACAGAACAGCTCAGAAAAAAGTAATTTGCTATTTTAATGTTCAAAATATTCAAGCAGATACAAGACAATAGGTAAGAAAACTTCTAACATACACTGGCTAAATGAAAGAAAATCTAGTCTCTGATGCATTTACTTTTATGATTAGCTGAAATTCTTTCCCAAGGAATCCTTGTGGTCATAGTTTAAATTTCACAGTCTCCTTCCAATGTTCATATTAGGTTTTGGGAAATTTAAACCCAATACACCAAAAGCAGCAATGAAGCAGTCATGTTAACTATAAAAGTCTTATATTACACTGGGCCAAGGAGATGAGACCATACCTGGAACTGTTTGAGGTCAAGCTGGATGAGGTTTTGATCAATCTGGTCTAGTGGAAGGTGTTCCTGCCTGTGGCAGGGAAGTAGGAAAGAGGTGATATTTGAAGTCCCTTCCAACCCAAAATATTCTATGATTCTATGATCATACAAGTGCTTTGACACCAGCCTTAATAATAATCCTAATTCCAGGAATGAGCTAAATTTCTGAGACACTGGCTAAGCCTCCTCCTTGCTGTTTCCAGTATTTCAACAATGCTCAAATCCTATCTTTACAGAAAATGCAGATCTTGAGACTGATTGTCCATTTACCCGTTTTTCCTTGGGAAGTGTCTCTGGAAGAAAGAGGAAGATGAAAATTAAATCAGCCACAGAAAACATGAGTGCTGACAATGCTGAACGAAGGTAGAAGACTTCTTCTTTCTCTGTCTGCATGGTGAGGTAAGCACCCATCATGGGGCCCAGGGTGAAGCCCAGGGAGAAAGCAACACCAATCATGGCCTGCAGGGATAAAGAGAACACAGACAGAGAACGTTAGACAGCAGTTTTTTCAGGTTCTGAAACTATTTGGGTTGACCAGGAACAGAACCCAATCACCCCAAAGATGTAGGGAGTGAACAGCAAAGAACATGAAGTTTGAAAAGCCTGCTATTTCCAAATGTCCAGTTTTGTTTTCTGTCCAGTCAGGGAAGTGGCAGGAACAGGCAGTGGCCCATCACTGTTTGGGAATAGCTTCAGTCAGATGCTGCTCGCCTCCCAGAAAGCAGAATGAACATGCCTACTTTGCTTTGGAAGAGATAAGAATATAAGCCATGTGGATGTAAGCCATGCTGCACTAAGTGACTTATTCTCAAGGCCCCAAAAATAGGCCCTGACCCATTTTATTTACTAGTGCTGTAATGCTACCTCCCTCCACAAATAAAAATGTGTTTTGGCTCACCAGGATTATAATAATTTGCTTGGAAGATTCATTAGTTATCACTGTAAATGTAAAGCCTTCCCCTCCCAAGTAGCAGAGTCCTCTGTAGTGGCTTATAACAATCTGTTAAGAGAAGTCTGGGCCTCTAAGGTTTTTATAGGATAAGATATAACTGGTCATTCACAGGCCAAGTTATACCTGCAGGGTGTTTCCATCTGGGCCACTGCCTTCTGGAAGTGGATAGGGCAGCTGCTCATACTTCTCAGTCAGCCAAATGTCACATCCTTTACCCACTGAGCTCAGATCCTGAAGCCAGTGCAGCGTGCAAGGAAGGCAGGAGCACACTGCTGTGCTTCCACAGCTTGGGAAGGTGAGGAAAAGGGGCTGCCCTGTAACTGGCTTCCACCTGCCAAAACCAGGCCATAAGACCTTTTGATTGTTAAACTATTACAATCAGAATTAAAGTTATCAGCAGGAGTAACAGTTCTAACACTGAAACAAGATAGTTTCCCAACTCTACAGCATCTGTATTTCACTTGCAGGTGAAGGTTGTTGGCAAAAGACCAAGAGCTCCCAGGAATATGATCTGGCACCTTTCCAGAAGCAAGGTAGAATGTGAAGTCATATTTTCACTTGATTAGTGAACACACACCTGAGGAAGACATACTGAGCATCTAAAATCAATTAAAAGTCACTTATTAAAACTAAACATGTGCCCCACAAGTGTAACTCACCATGCCCTTGCTCCGTGCTTTTGGAGAGTGCAAGTCAGCAATTATAGCTGTGGAGAGGCTGACATTCCCCTTGCTTATCCCACCTATGATCCTGGAGAGAAGAAAAACGCCAAAAGTCCGAGAGGCAGCCCAGAGTGAGTATGATGCTATCAAACCCATCTGCAGAAGCAAGAAAGGGTTCTTTATAAAGCAATGCAAAGTTGATGTAATTTCTGCTCATTTCCCAGCTAAACATTGACATTTTTTGTTCGTTTTCAATGGCTGCTCCAAACCTCATGTTACAGACGTGGCTGAATAAACTGACACTTCACTATGTCTTGAACAGCAATATAAAAGAAGTAGAAACAAGTCCACACAAACTACATATAATTGTGATATTTCTAATAAAATTAGAAGAGCAAAATTCTGTGGAAGTTAAACCAATCATGGCTACAAAACATTTTTGTACCGCCCACTCCATTTGTTTCCAAATTAAAAAGAAATCTGAGATCAAAATAAGGAGAATGTTCATAAGAAATGCATCTTGCAGTGCTATATATTCCTAACCAACAATTCCCAGGCTCTGTGGAAAGGGTCATGAAATGATCAGCCCTTGTTAATCACTTGATGAACTAAAATACATAAGAATTAAGTCTAACATTTGTCAACAGAGCATCTGAAGTCATTCTCCCATACACAGAGGAAAGGGACTTTGGAAAATGACAAACAGGTAAGTATTTTGGTGTCTTCTATGTACAGTTCTGGGTCTGGGAAATTCAGTTTAAGCACTCGCACTTGGAAGTGTGGCCAAGTGACTTGGCAAGAAAGAGTCAACAACCAGCAGATCTAGAAAATTCAGTTCTAGAGCTGAACTGTGACTGTCACAATTCATACACAATTCAGTTTCTGTGCTAAGCACAAGATCATGGTGCCTTCCACTGTATATTAAGATGTCATGACTAAGACCAGACACATACCACTGTCATCAGGATGACAGGTCTTCTGCCCCAGTGGTCTGACACAGCACCAGTGAGGGGAGAGGAGAAAAACTGCAGGAGGGAAAAGATGGAGCCAATCAGACCTATAAAAGAAAGATAAAAATATGGAGATCATTAGGCTTGCTGCCTTCATCTTAAATACAAAGAGAGCCAAGCTGTTTTGAGATCTATCACACTATGAGTGATAAAAACTTGAAATTAAATGTAAAACTGCAGCTATGAAGAATAGTTTTGTCCCTGAAACCATGCCACTTTCAGAACACCAACCTTGCATTTGTACTTGACTGAGGCACCAAATACAGCCAGACCAGAGTAATAGGCATTAACTGGATGACTTCCTGGCTACTTCACTGGTGAGAAAGGGTTTGAAACTCACTGGTTATTATGGAATGATGATTGTCCAGTGTTTCCCTTCTGACTACAAACATTTTCTGTTCTTAAAGTAGAGACAACACAGTCTTTAATAGTCACAGTTCTTTTAAGACTTTTTTGATTGTTTGAACCTGATTCTGTCACACTTAATTAGTTTTTCTTTCCTTTTTATCATGGAAAGAAGGACTTAAGCACTGCTGTTAGTGAGGCACCCTAAGAGGTAGGAATGATTCCAACAGACTCCAAGAGTCTTTTGAAATCTGCCTCCAGCTTCTGTGATCTTTAATTCCTCTTTTCTCTTGCCATTTCTAGCTTCACAGACTTATTAATTTGCACTACACTCTCAACAAGAAGGCAAAAGATGCTTTGCTGTCACAGCTTCTCCCTAAAGGAAAAACTGGGTTATATGTTTCAGATCCTTCAGCTATCGAAGCTTTAAAAGGCAGAGGAGAGACAGACCAGTTCTGCTCCCATCAACTTGGAGGGAGGCAGAATATTGATACTGAACACCTGGTTGGGAACAGCAGCTTGTGATAACTCAAAGCTCAAAAAAACCTGTGTAAAAAACCTTACAGAATTTTACACTGGCAGTTTATGACAATAGTTCCCTTCATTGTGTTTCTAGCACTGTAAAAACACCCTTTTGTGCCAAATACTTCCAAGCCAGCATGCAGCAAACACCGGGCTGTTCCACATGGGTGGAAGGAGCCAGGAGCTGAGGGTGACCACAGCACTGGCAGTGCCCTCACCAGCCTGGGTGTCCCACCATCTGATGGGCTGGGCAGAGTAGGTGCTGCCAACAGAGCCCACCAACAATCCCACATAAGGCAAGGGTGATTCAACTTCCAGGGAGTTCAGTCTGGACCAGAAGGAGTCAGGGGCAGAGAAAGGAGTGGAAAGAACACTGTGATGTAGGTTGGGAGACAAGATACCTTCAATGGAAGTCTGAAGCCCATGCAAGAGATGGGGACAGAGACAAACCTGGAGACAAAGTCTGAAATAGAGCTCCCAAATCACTGGGCAGAAAATGTGTGGGTGATGACTGGTCACAGCAACTAAGTATTGGTGCCCTCAGGGCCCTGAGATGGGCAGAGAAGTTTCTGACTCAAAGAGCTTGCAGTCTAATCAAAAGTGAAAAATATGGCTGGCACTGGGAGAAACAACAAGATGATCTTGCAAGCACCTTCTCAATCCTATGCTCCTTGTGGTAGGTGAGGGCAGTGAAGGAATACAGGCTGCAGGAAGGCTGCAGCAGCCTCTGCTTAACATCACAACTATAATGAAACTTTCCACACAGCACTCCCAAGAGTATGGGACATGGCAGGTAAAAGGAAAAGCAACAAGCTGGAGTTGACTGGGAGTTGCTGTTCCTTGTCTAAACAATCTGAGATGGTGAGAAGTTGAAAGTAGGAAGCTTCTGGTCAAGCCTAAGAGAAAAGCAGAAAAGCAGCTTCTGGGGGATTAAAGAAAAATGTTTCCTAGCACTCAAAGTTAGTAATTTGACTAAAAAATGAACAGAGAAAGAAAAACATGCCTGCGAGGATATGGTGGCAAAGAAAATGGCTTATAAACTTCCTAATGCCTGTTATGCCCAATTAAACTACTTTAAATAGCAACAATACATTCACACATATTCTAATTGAGTTTTGTGTTTCATTTAGTTTATTTTAAAAGCCTTCTGCTTATCTAGAGGGAGGCCTCAGCTCACTTAAAAGAGAGGGCAGAGAGGGCCTAACTAAAATTAACCCAGATACCTTCATATCTTCCTACTCTGCAGTTTTGTCACAACTGTCTAGATGGCAAGAAGCCAGTAATCTCTGATGTGTAACATGACATATTCCCTCACTGTTCCTGCTGGAGCTCATCCACACCAGTGTCCTAGTGACAGAAAATGCTTATGGGTCCTGTAAGCCAGTGGCTCTGCTGCTTTTAATAAGTCTAATGAGATTTAGAAGCAGTGCTGCACTATACCCACCCAAGGGGTGAGCAAGGCTGGAACTCAAGAGTTTCTATTTCCAGTGCTCCCTACTGATTGATCTCTGATCACACGTAAATCAATTGTGAAGGGAGAGTAATTTCTGTGACTGCCAGGGCCCAGCACAGCAGGCTCCTACCCCTCAGCTGGCAGTCTGACAACAAGGAGCAGCAGGCCTGTACTTCTGTAGCAATCTGTAGGACAAACTGAGTAAGATCATAGGATAATTCTGGTTAAAAAGGAGCTCTGGAGGTCACCTATTCCAACCACCTGCTCATAGGGTCAGCTGTGAGGTCAGAGCAGATTGTTCAGGGCCTTACCCAATCAGGGTTTGACAATCCCTGGGGATGGACACTGCTCTGGGCAGCCTGTTCCACTGACCATCCTCATTGGAAAAAATGCTCCTCCCTCTTTCCTGTCAGAACCTTCCCTGCTTCTACTTACACTTGTTGCCTCTCCTTCTCCCACACACCTCAGTGAAGATCCTAGCTCTCCATTCCTCCCCACAGGTGTTGGAAAGCTGCCATTCACTGAAGCCCAGCCAAGGGCTCCAGACTCTCCATCTTCAGAGCCCTTCACTGAACTCACCACCATGTATGGACACCCTTCCTTGTACTGGAGCCTAGAACTGAATGTAACAATTCAGACATGGTCTATCAAGTGCTGAGTAGAGGAAGATGATCTCTTCCCTTAATCCACGGATTCTGTTCACACATCCCAGGAGCTGTTGGCACCTTTGCTGCCAGGGCTGGCTCATGCTCAGCTTGCTGCTCACCAGGACCCCCAGGGCCACCAGTGAGTGTCCAGTCTGTACCACTGCAAGGACTCCTTCCCACAGGTAGGATTTAAAATTTGCCCTTACTGAATTTTACAAGGTTCCTGTTACCCCATTCCTCCTGCCTGTTTCGGTGTCTCCAAATGAGAGACGGGGCTGTCCAACTCTTCATTGCTACCAGTGTAGTAAAAACAAAATCATTTAGAGTCTACTCAAAGAGACATTTTCTGTGTTACTTAAATCTAGAACTAAAAGTAGGCAAGCATGCTTTTTGTATTTTTTGTCATTCTTCACATCAGCATTGCAAACAATTTGGAAAGAGCATTGTTTTTTGGCTGTTAGCTTGTTTGCTCAGTTTCCCTACCTCCAAACAAGACACTGTTGTATTTCCGCTCTGGAGGTATCCCAGCCATCACTGCAAACCAGTCTACCCCACGTTGCAATGACAAATAGAATCCATCCTGAAAAACAGGTAACAGGGGAATAGAAGCAGAAAGAGAGTTTTATATTCAAAGACAGCATCAGAGCTTAGTGAACTAGAGATGTTACAGATGATTCCTTCCCTCCTCGTGCACGTGAGGGAAAATTTCCTCACTGATCATAAGCCAAAAATAGCTTAAATTGTGAATGTTAACAGACAGCAGATGGTGTATGTTTGGGTGGGGGAATGTCTGAATTTGGACTTTTTCAAGCCTTCAGGCCCATTACTTGCAAAATCCTGAATTTAACAGGCATGCCCTGAATCTTTCAATTAAAAAGGCAGCATGAGACACACTGTCCTGCTGCACATAGACTGTTTATCCTTCTGGGAGAACCAGAAGCTTGCAGATGCAGAAGGAAAAGGTGGTGCAAAAAAACAATGATTCCCAAAAAGAGGAGGTGGACTTAAAGCAGACAGTTTGGAAAAGGAGGTTGGAGATCTTGGCTACTGGAAATACACTGGAAGTGGGGGAAGACCCTGGAGATCAGAGCCTGTGGTTTGGATTAGAGATATGGTTGCAAGAAGGACAAAGCCTACAGCTGCAGCTGGAGTGGGGTTAGAAAGGGGCTGAGAGACAGAGGTGTGGGCTGCAAAAATAATTCTTCCACAACAACATGTTCATCTTGACCAGTAATGCCATTAACACCTGAGAAGAATAACAAAGAGCACCTGCACAGCCAAGAACCAACAGGACCTTCTGTTCTGTTCCTGGAGCAGCAGTCAGCTCCCTGCTAGGAATGGAAGCTGAGATGGAACTCCACACTGGGGGAGGGAGCAAGTGACCTTGTGAAATACTCAGGTAGGATAAAAACTCTCATCTCTTTGGTTCTTCAATAAACCCCAGCATGCAGATCCATTATGAACTGCCTCACCACTGACAGTGTAAGACACAAAAGCACTGGTAACTGTAAGGACTAGTCCCTAAGAAATATTTGAATTTTATAAAAAAAATTGAATTTATCAAAACAAATCTCTCATTTTAATGAAAAACCAAGGGTGAAGAGTCTTACGCAGGTTGACAAATAAATTCAGTCCATGAACCATTTATATGTGCCGGGTAATTATTAATCTTCCTATAGCTATTTGGTTTGCCCCAAGGGAGGTGATTTTTCTTCCATTCCTCTCTCAGGATCCTAACACTTTCTGTGGGCTTTCTTGTTACTTACCTCAGTCTGGCTGTAATAATCAAGGATGGAAGGGAAGAGTGGCAAGATGAGAGCAAATCCCAACAAGTCGATGAAGAGTGCCAGGAAGACAATTGTAATAACACGATTATAGTTCTGCTCCTGCTTGTCATTGGTGGAGCTGCTGCTGGTTCCCCTCTCTTGCAGGGCCATGTTCCCAGTGCTCTGCTTCTAAAAAAATTACATTTATATCCAGTCAACAGGAAGCTTTTCGCAGGCCTTTCATAAGAGTATCGTGCTGATTCATTCCTACTTTCTACAGACTTCACAAAAATAAGTTCTGGCTATATTAAGCTACCTGGGAACAACTCTCTAGTCTTGGTTATTAGCGCAGCACCAAATTTTCTCCCATCATGAACAGGCTACAAAGGCAATAAAACAACAAACTCTATTATAGGAGCACCTCAAATAGAACAGAACTAAGGAGCATTTGAAGTTTGTCAACATGTGAGGGACACTAACACAACTTTCCTATGTGTTTTCAACTCAGCATTACAGTAAAATAGGTATGAAAGGGCACTCTACTCCAAATATTCATATCCCCGTAAGAGCTTATTTATACCTTCACTGTATATTAAAAATGACCAGAACAACAATTAAAAAAAAAGAGGAGACAGATTTCCTAACTATTGCAGGAATGCTGTCTTCAAAATAAACCTCAGAGAGCGACACAATAAAAAAAAAGAAGGAAATTTTTAAACTTCATATTTTATTTCTTTCTCCAGATGATCGCTACTGACCTGGGGCAACAAATGATTAAGGCAGCATTTTTATTTTGTCCTAAATATCAGAACTATCAACTCTCCTTGATAATACTCCAAAACTATCTTAAAGCCCTGAACAAGGATGCAGGCCATATATAGTTCAGTATTTAACAAATAAAGGAGTTTGTCTCAATCCCAAAAATAAACTAATTTTCAACATAAATAAAAATCAAGGACAAATACATAAACCATGGAACTGCAAACTTCAGAACTATAAAACATACACAATATCTGTCATTTAAGAATCAAATTTACAGTCTCTTCTACCGCAAAAGTCCCTGGAAGTTTGTTGCACTGAAAGAGTAAAAAAGGAGATGGAATTTCATCCAAAGCAAATTAATACAAAAACATTCGTTGACTTTGATGAGTCAGCACTGGAAACAGTGAGCAATTCTTACCAGATGTACCACATTATATACACCAGGCACTTGTGCATAGAAAATGATACCACACTACTTGAAGACTGCAATACTTTGTCATGCTTAGCAATAAATACTATTGTGACATTTCTTTACCTGTAAAGACAGTTTATTAGCACTGAAACATTATTGAAGTTCAACTGCTGTGAGGTAAATAAACACGAAATGGGGGCCACCTGCAATCCATTTACTAAACTCTTGGCATAATGCTCTTAACCACACTGGTCTGAAGTAGCAGATTTATGTTCAAGATCCTTTTATTTCAAATGGCAACTCATCACCACTACAAATATTCAGCATTATTTGCTTACCCAAATGATAAAAGAGCACACGGAGCCAAAGCAACAATTTCTTTAAGCAAATACTCTGGCCCTTGGTCTATCCAGCCAACAGCTGACGGATGGGTTTCACTGAAGCAGACTCTATCTTGTTTTTCCTCACAATTTGTTTACTCATCCACTGAACTGTATGATCAAGCTGAACTTTATTCCGGGGTTATTTACATCGTTCACACCTTTTCCTCAGGAACATTTCTGCCAGTGTGCAGCACGAAGCCATCGATGCTTGCGCTGACCTTTCACTCCGCTCCAGCTTTGGCTGCGTGGTTGCAATTTCCCTTACGCAATGTCCCAAGGCACTACATGTTTCTGCCTTTGTGCTCCATCGGTTTTGTTGTTTAAACCTCTCCGTAAGTTTTTGCTAGGCAGGAAACCGCACTACATTTTACGGGCCCTGGGCATCGTGACAGCAAAAGCAGCACACTTCACCTCCACGGCGAATCTGCCTCGGGAGAGGCGCGTCGGGACAGGGAGGCTCCCACTTTGGGGAAGCCGTTCCTGCGCACTCGCGAGTCCCCCACCCTCGCTGCCCTGCCCGGCTCTCCCCAGCCCTTCCCTCGCCATTCTCCGCCTGTCTCTCGTCGCTTCCGTCCCCGTCCGCAGGGCCGGGGCTTCACGCCGTGCCTCCCAGAGCAGGATCAGCACTAAAGCTGGTCCTGCCTTAACGCACGAACTGAGATTTGTTATCTGCCAGCAGCCAGAATTTCATCCTTCTGCGGTTTTCTTACCCTGTAAAATTTCCCGGGCCCGGCTCTACCTGCTCAGCGCTGGGAGGGCTCCTCAGGCTCCCTCCCACAGCCCTGGCTCAGGTCAGGGCGGGCGCTCGGCCGGGGCACGGAGACAAGCCGCAGCTGCCCAGGGCAGGGAGGTGGCGGCCCGGCAGAGAGGAGGCGGAGGACGCGGGGTCCCTCCCGCCGGGCACCCGGGGACCCGCACCGGCCGGAGGAGCCGCGCCCGGCCCTGCCCCGCCCCGGGCACCTACCGCTGCTCCGGGCACCTACCGCTGCTCCGGGCACCTACCGCTGCTCGGGGCCGTGCGGGCGGCCCCCGCCTGCCAAGAGCCTCCCCGGGGATGCTGCGGGCTGCGGCTCCTCCCCGGCCGCCTTCCTGTTCCGGCGGGGATGGAGCCGCTCCCGGCCCGCCCGAGCGGCTCTCGGAGCGCGGCGGGGCTGGAGCCCGCACCGCACCCAGCGCAGCGCCGCGGCCTCGCAAAGGAACCGCGCACCTCGCACCACAGCGCTTCCTTCGCCCTTTAAACACGCGTCTGGAAACACCCGTTCCAAGAGGACAGCGATGTTTCGTTTGTTGCTACAGCAGCGGTTCGCTGCGGCTTTGATAAGGGCTATCTGACAAAGAGAAAAAGGTAATTGCAAAAGATGTAACTCCGTTCCCAAACCAAACTTCTCCCTCAACGCTAAGTTTTTTTAGCCCGGAGAACATGAATAGCTGAGGTATTGTAAGCGCCACCGAGCACCGTTCCCTTATCCAGGCGTGTCTGGTGTCCAACTGCCTGATTAAAATGGGAGGATGTGGTTACAAGTGGACTTAGGCAGATCCAACATCACAGCTTTACATAGGTAAGAATCTGCCAGCAAAGTATAAAACTAATTAATATAGGTATTAAAAAGACTTCTGATTCCCTCGAAGGCAATGCAGTTTGGGATGGATGTAGTTACCAGCACTTAGACACAGACCTTCTTTCTACTCAGTGACATCTCTCTCATGGATTGCCAGCTGATTAGACTTGGAGGAGCTTATGTAAGCATAACATCAGGATTAACATGCCAGTTAGATCAAATACTTATCTAACTGGCTAACTCAAATAGTGAGCTGCTAATCTCTGAGGATTTTACATACTTGGTTTGATGTGAGAAATACGGTTGATCAGTACACAGCCTGAAACCTGAATGACTACACAACAATTGTAACCCATTCCAAGGCAAACTTATTTTTTGAGGTGCTCTGGACTAAGTATGAATAATCCTTTAATATCTGGGAAAAAAAAATATATGTATGTATATGTGTATATACTTATATATGTATTCTTCTGGCTGCTTATCACTGTATGTAATTGATCAGGCCCCATCTGAATTCAGATATATTAAAAAAAAAATCCATTGAGACACCAAAAATCCCAGCTCTTCCTGTTCTTAAATCTACTGGCCTAAAGATTTTGCAGATCACTGAGCCCAAGTTGTGTTACTGCAGTCAACCATGTCATACAATCCTGCATGTAAACACATTACACTGTTTCTAGAACTAGAAACCCACTCCTTTCCAGTCCAAATTCTTGCACACCTGACAAATGATAAGTTAAATTTGGTTCCTAGACTACATTTATTAACACTGGCCTTTTTCTTATATCTGAAGTAATGCCTCACTTACTCTGGCTTTTACTTCCCTTCTCTATTGCTAAAAAGCAGTGTTAGCTCTAATGTCAATATTTTAAAGGATTTTATGCATACAGCATCTTAATAATTTTTTAGACTCATTTAGTGTTCAGACTGCATGAAAGATTTTAGTTTTTCACTCCAAACCTAATTTACTGAAGAAGAAAGAACCTTCCCACAAAAAAACCCCAAACCCTTACAAAAACCAGTCTTTTAACTAAGCAAGACTGCATAGCCAATATATTTAGGACTGAGATGTACCTATTTAGCTTAGGAGACACACCTGGAAGACCACAAGGAGCATATTCATGAAATGCTTTTGACCCCCTGAATATGTAACACCTCACAGTCTCAGTGTGATGATAAAGCTGCCAAATACTCTGTCAGAGCTTCTGTTTGACTTTTCCAAATGCCTAGAAGGCCCATGAAGAGGAAAGAAGTCCCACCAGTTCCTGTGGCTGCCACCAGCCAAAGTGCCCCAGTGGAGCTCGGGAGCAGCCTCAGTGCCTCCACTCAGCAGAAAGCTGGTGCTCAGAGGGAAGCTTTACACAGAGCAGGGACACACCATAGTAGCTGGTAACTTCTGCAAGGCACAGCTGAGAATATCAAACTGCTTACCAGCTTCCAGCTGACAAGCAAAAGGCCAAGCTCCTGAGGAAGCTTTTCATGCTGTCATAAAAAAGGTAATTTATGCAGTTTCTAGTGGAACAGTTTTGTTCTCAACCTATTCTTTACAATATTCATATTCAAAGTAGCTATTTTCTGGGACAGCTGATGATGACAGATAAGCTACCTGAAATTAAAGGCAAAATGGCAGTCTTCCTTTTGTGTGTGATGACTTGATTCTACTTACAGAATAGTTTCTTTTTTTGGCCAATTAAATACAAATCTACAATTGATAATTGATGTGTCAAAAGGCCTGTTATGACAAGTCCTGGGTTAAAAGAAACAGAGACAAGACAGTGTCTGGTAGGTGTGATGCTGTTCAGGAAGCTGTGAGAAAGGGTCTGCCAGCACTCCAGCATGTTTTCAAGCCCTTTGTAGTCTCAATGACCAGACCTTCCTATCACATCAGAGCAGCACCACTGCCCAGCTACTGGGAGCAATGGCAAATCTGTCAGACCAGACTGACTAGTAAGCTGAGCCAGGACTATGTAGTCTTGCTTTCCTCCTCATGTATAGTACTGTGTGTTAAGCATCACAGTTAGTCCCAATATAAAACCTGACTTTAAACATTCACAATATAATTTGTAAAAGCACATATAGTGATTCTCATCCAAGAAGATTTCAAAGAGAATTATTTTCAGTCTGACATTCCAAAACAGTTGAGTAAGTCTATCAGCTGAGATTTCCTCATCCTTCATTTTTGTTCATCAGCATCACAAGATAATTCCTGTTCATTCTCTTGTCCCAGAAAATGTCCTGTCACAGAAACATCGTGTCGCTACCCTCTTTCTTTACCTCCCTTCCTGAGGAATAAAAAGCAAGTGGTATCAAAAATCAGGATCAAAGTGCCTCTGTCGGCCTCTCTGTGATTCTAATACCCTGCTGGGCAAAACCTCTGAAGCTACTGCTAGTCAGATAAATAAGTAAATAATATTTTTTAACAGTTTGTTTGTACTGTATAGACTGTGACTAAAACTCCAAACTGAAAGTATTGATTTATAGCATAAAATAGGAAGATGGCTCCTTCCTCATTATTTTACTCTCAAGTTCTTGACTTAAAAATATTTTGAAGAAAAAAAATCCATACTGTGCCAAATAGAAATAAATCAGGAGGTATGCTAATCTTCTGAGATTCCTTTGAGGTTTCAAAAGATAATTCTTCCAAAATCAGCAAAGCTAACTGAAAAGGAATTTATTTTTTAAAAGTGTGAATGAATTTCAAACACAGGAATCTTACTAATTTTTGCATGACACAAGTATCTTCCCCACATGTACTCAGCATGCGGCCTATTTTAACTTAATATAAGTGCTTTTTCAAACCAAAAAACCTGATGATAATCACATATTAATTGCATTACTAGTCACACTGACAGTTAAGAAAAGACTTTTCCTTCAATAAAGTGCTCTTCTCTTTTAAGAAACAAGACTTGCCTAACAGTTTTATCATTGGAGACTAAATGTAAAGGCTGTGTTTCAACTCACCCCTTCCTAGTTTTAGTCTTGCTTCCATTACAAGTTTAATTTGGAAAAAAAAAAACGAACCAACCAACAACAAAAAAAAATCCCAGCCAAAAAACCCCACATGCCCAAAAAGCAAACACCAAACCAAAAACTCCAGAAAACAGAACAAAGAAAACATTCTAAGCCAGTCCAAAACAACCAAGCCTAACTGGTTTAAACTTGTCAGATTAGCTGACAGTGTGCAAGTTTGTCTTCATGAACAGTAGGCAGAGCATTACGATGTCTCAGTTACCTCTTGGCCAAAATACAGATCAGATCTAGGAACAGCATTTGAAAACTGAGGGAGCTTTGGGGGTTTATTTTTGTAAAGAACCATGGCCATTAGATCATTCTTAATACAGGTCTTATTTTATAGTTTGTCTTTCAGATTGAAATTGAAATGTTAATGTAAAAAGGAATTCTATTTTTCTAACAGTTTTCCATGGAAACATTTCAATTTTGTTCTATGCAAAACAACTGTCACTGAATTTACTAAATACTAAGTGAATACCTGAGCAGTGAACCTAGTTCAGATTAGCACCCGTCAGTAACTGTGATGCTCTTTGTCCCATTGCAACATTTCTTTGCTAATACAGCATAAAAAGAAAGCCTTAGAAGTATTTATTGGCTCTGTTTAAAGAGCAGATGTTTTTTGATGTCAGTGATTAGACATACATTATAAATTAAGTGGATAAAAGTTCAGGATATCACTGTTCCCTTAAATCAGTTAGTTTTGAATACACTGACCACTTCTAATTAATCACCCTAGATTATTAAGATCTTCAGAGCTGTGCTCAGTTCAAAACTTACTGAAAAGATGAATGGATGTACAGCTTCAACAAAAGACTTCTACTTAACAGTTGATTCCATTACCCAATACACAATTTAGCATGTCCTAATGCTACAGACTAATCAAAATCCTACTGTTTGAATTATACTACCCTTATGAGAGCTGCCTGCAACTACTCAACATTAAAAAAAGATCACAGAATGTCCTACCAGGACCATCCCCAAGAGTCATACCACGCGCCTGGGAGTTTCTTGAACTCTGTCAGGCTTGGTGCTGTGACCACTTCCCCAGGGAGATGTTTCAGATGAACCTTTTCGTAATATCCAAACCAAACCACCCCTGACACAACTTCAGGCTGAGTCCTGTCACTGTCACCACAGAGAAGAGATTAGTGTCTGCCCTTCCCCTCATGAGCAGTTTGTAACTGCAATGGGGTCTCTCCTTGTTCTCCTCTCTGCCAGGCTGAACAGACCAAGTGACCTCGACCACTCCTCACACGACTTCCCCTCAAGGCCCCTCACCACCTCTGTTGCCCTCCTTTGGGCACTCTCTTCTAGCTTTTATATCCTGCACTCGAGGTGAGGCCACCTCAGCCCAGATCACATCGGGGACAATCCCCACCCTTGCCAGGCTGGTGATGCTGTCCCTGATGCTCCCAGGTCAGGGATGTCCCTGGCACTGCTCTCCAGCCCCTCAATCCCCAATCTGCCCAAACATCCAGGGTTGCCCCACCCCAGGTGCAGAATCCAGCACTTGCCCTTGTTGAACTTCACATGGTTGGTCAAAATCTCTCTGCAGGGCCTCTCTGCCTCTGAGGGAGTCAGCAGCTCCTCCCTATTCAGTGTCTTCAGCAAAACTGCTCAGTGTAGCTTTGTCTCCCAGTCCAATTCGATGAAGCTGTTGAAGAGAACTGGCCCTAAAACAGAACCTCACTGGTGACATGCCACCAGCCTGAAGTACCACAAGGTTTCTGATGCAGAATTTTTATGTATATGTGTAGTTCAGGTTAGGTGTGTGTGATCAGGCTTTAGACTTAGAATTCTGATTATTCATCCAAATGTTCTCATTAAAATAAACAGCAGCATTCCACGTACAAAAGTGTTATTTTTATTTTCCTTAGGAAAAGCTGTGGATTTTCCTAATAAGCAGGTTCATTTTTTCAAACAGATCCAATGATATTCCTTAAAAGGAATGCATCCAAAAAATGCAATTAAAATCTGTTCAAAAGCCATGACTGGTGTGTTTTATATGGCAGCAAGCTTCCTGCTGTAGATAGTCCCAATTAATTCTTCCATTTTTTCCTTTTCATTGCTTTCCATTCACCTTCCTGAGTAGCAAGGCTACCAAGAAGCTCTTTCACTTTTCTTTTTCTGGCTGAATCTCTGTAAAACAAACAATCAACATATAAATTATTTTAGAAAGATTATATTAGGGAAAATAAGTACACTTAGAGAATAATTATTAAATAATAAAAGGCCCCACTATTCTTAAATTTCACCAACACACCGTTTAAATAAAAACATTTTGCATCCTTTTAAACTAGAGAAATGAAACCACAAAATTGAAATCACTTTAAATGATCTCAATTGAAAATGTTTGGTTTTCTTCAAATTGTCCCATTTTACTTAAGTTTAGTATGGTTGATCATTAATGTCAGTCTTGGCACACAGAGAAGAAATGAACACACATTAGAACAACCACCAAAGTGGTGCTGAAACAAAGGCTACATTACCTCTCCATGGTTTCTGACAGTTGCATTCTAGCCAGATATTGGTTATCTTTCCGAATCTCACGAATGGCTCCTTTAAGCTCACGTTTATGCCTCTGGATTAACTGCTTTCTTTCTTGCTCCTTCTTGCTGCCTGCCTGCTTTCTTCCAAACTCTAAGCTGAAATAAGAATGTATGTGTGAGAACACCTTAAACACACAACTTTTTCATATTTGTACAGGAGAGGTTTTGTATGAAAGCTCAGTATATTAGCTCCTGCTTGACAAACATACTGGAAAAACACTCACCAGACCTTCTAACTGCACTTCATCATCATGCCAGTGACCACACTTCAATTCCCCATATGCAGCCTGCACTTTGAACAGACTAAAAAAGCTAGACTAGCAGAATGGAAGATATCTGGAAAAAGATGGAACTCCCCATACATCTTACAGTTTTTCAGACCTTCTCAGCAGATGCATTTTACATAGAAAGTCAGATCAATTACTTGAGGATAAGTGTGTATGGCAGAGCAAAGTTGTCTTCAATTCTTACAATAAATGAAGTGGACACTTTGTGACCCTGTAGATAACCAATATGGCTAAATAAATCAGCAGATTTATAAATATAAAGCAGATTTCCTGAATCAGAACACTGTTCTATTATTTACAAAACTAAATTAGTGGTTTTTTACCATCTATCTTTTACCATCATATATTTCATATACATATGAACTACTCACTCTTGTTCTTCTGATTTGAGTGCCTGACAGAACATTCATTAAAGCACCTGACCAGATAACCATCTAATGATCTTGAAATCTGTTAATTTACAATTTATCATATGGGCAAGACTTGACTTTCACTGCTATTTTTCCTACAAGATATTTGCTCTTAAAATTCCTTTCTTTTCTTTCCCTCCCTACCACACAAGTAGATGGCCCCTTGTGAATTATGCACAAAATCTAGCAGAAAAACAGTTCTGTTTTGTGTCCCACTATCCAAATCCATTCCAACTAGCTAAAAATCTTAAAGTTTAAGTGCAGCTTTCCTTTGCATCCAGTGTTCTTTACTTACACTTTCACTATTTTAGGAGTATACTGTTTCAATGGCACTGGCTTCTTTTTCTCACATATCAGTGGGGTATAGTGTTTTACTTTGTTCTCCAGCTCTTTCAGAGCACTGTGATACCATTCCTGAAAATGAAGAACAAATTACAATTGTAAAAGCATATCAAAACCACCATAAATCAAAAGCTATTGTAAACTGAATCAACAGTAATGTTCTCCCCCTGAATTTTTTCCCTGGGTTAAGTCACAGCTACTCATTAGGACACTGCTAATGCTGACATGCTGTAATCCCAGCTGGGTAATTCTTAAAAGCTTTTGGAAGTCTATTAGAATGGCATCATGAACAAAAGAAAATTCTGCCTGCTGGTAGTTTCACCTAACAGAGGAAGAAGCAAGGCTGAAGGCAGCTTAACTCAGACTCTTCCTTTCATGGTAATTTTAAGAATGACTGGTTTTCATTTTGATGGCAAGAAACATAGGTCATTTGACTTAATTTAAGTAATAAAACTTTGTTCTCTAAGGACATTTTACTATGCTTCTTTGAGAAGATGATTTTGCTACATTCAGAAAAGACAGATTAAAAATTTGAATCTCACTGCTAGAAAATAAGCAACTGTCCCAGGTAAGGTATTGACCAGGCATATTTATGTTCATTTAATCTACACAGTTATAAGCTTTACCTCCCCAGTTTGGTACATGTATTTATTTTACCAAGGTCTTACAAATTCATTACAAAAGTAAAAGAGTAACCAGATGTCCACATTACTCTTACAAATTATGTCACTCATGGAATGCTACCTTATTACAAGGCAAGTGCTGCTCTCTTCATTTAGATAAGCAAGACACCACATACAATGGAAAAATACCTCTTCTAAATGCTCTGTTCCTTGTTTTTTCCACAGGAACATCAAAATGCCTGACCCTTAAAAAAATGAATGCTTACACTTGGGTTTTTTCTTTACACACAGATGAAGATCCCAGAAATTATTAATAAAACAAACATACTGATTATTTAAAGCATGAGAAATACATACCTGCATTTTTTCAGGATATTCATTAACTGGCACATGTTGTGTAAGGAGTATTCTGACAGGATGCATTATTTCATGGAAAGATGGTAAAGATTCATAGAGAGATGCACATTTTTTAATAAGGTCAAAACACAGGGCTAGACATGATAACCTGTTAGTGCACAAAAAAATAACAATTTCACATGCAAAAACTGCAGTGCATTTTCAAATAAAATCAACTGAATTAATTAAATTTGGAGTGTTAGCAGAATCCATTAAGATTGCTTGGCAGAACCAGTTACAACTAGAAGCAGTTGTTAATTCAGACTAAAAATTTCACTCTCCTAAGCAAATTCCAAAAGAATTCAATCAGCAACTAATCTTTATGTCAGTGCACTGAACACAGCAGAACTATCCACTACTCTCGTTTTTACTTCTAAAGAGCACTGTCACTGACATGACACAACAGATGATCTGGTATTTTTTCTGTTCTGCACTTCTTACCTGATATGATTTATCTCTGTTCTGCTGGTTTCCTTTAATCTAGTCACAATACTCAATGGCACGTTTTGCTTCTCCCAACTTTTCAGATCCTCCTTATCACACACTAATAGTAATTCTAAATTTTTCCCCACTGGTGTAAATGGATGCACCACAGTATAGCCTAAAAAACCAAGAACAACAGTCATTAAACAAGACCAATTCTATGCATTCCTTCTGAAGAAAAACATTTTACATTTTTAATTGTACCACCTTTAAAATTACTTCTATCTGCATTCAATATTTCTAAAACAACAGAAAACACTGGAGCATGGGGACATAGGTCAGTGCTCTGGTCACACTGCCCAAGTCACAGAATCCAAAGACAGGGACTGGCAGAACCAATTACTATCCACTGTAGAAGGTCAGGCTTGAGACTAAGGAACCTGAATGTGCTCTAGTCCCTGAGGGTCCTGAGGGAACTGGCAAGATAAAGCTCCGAAACCACTTTCATATCTGAAAAATTGTAGTTCCCAGAGACTGAAAAAAGGGAAAAACAATCCTCATTTTTAAAAAAGGGAAAGATCCAGGAAACTACAAGTTGATCAGCCTCACCTCTGTGCCCAGCAAGAGTGTGGAGCAGATCCTCCTGGAAACAACAAAACACATGCAAAACACAGACGTGCTCAGTGACAGGCAACACGGCTTCATTAAGGGCAAATTGTGCCTGACAGGTTTGGTGGCCTTCTCTGACAGGACTGCCATGTTGATGGGTAAGAAAGAGCAACTGATACCATCTACCTGGATTTGTACAAAGCATTTGAGACTGTCCTGTGCAACATCTTGGTCTCTAAACCAGAGAGGCACGAATTTGACAGGTGTATGACGTGGTAGATAAGCAATTTTCTGGATGGTCACAACGGTCTCAATTGCAGCCAATGGCTGCATGTCTGGATGGAGATCAGTTATGAGTAGGGTCCACCAGGGGTCTGTCCTAGGACCAGTGTTATTGAACATCTCAGCTGTGGACACAGACAGTGGGACTGAGTGTACCCTCAGCAAGCTTGCAGGTGACACCAGGGTGAGTGGTGTGCTTGATACTTTACAGGAAGGGGATGCCATCCAGAGGGACCCCGACAGGCTTCAGAGATGGGACCATGTGAACCTCATGAAGCTCAGTAAGACAAACTGTGAGGTCCTGTGTCTGAGCGAGCTGGGGCAATCCTACACATGGATACAGACTGGGCAATGGATTAAGAGCAGCTTTGCAGAGGACTCAAGGTATTGGTGGATGAAAACCTGAATTCTGAGTTGACAGTGTGCCCTTGCACCCCAGAAAGCCAATTGCATCCTGGGCTGCAACAAAAGCAGTGTGGGCAGCAGGTCGAGGGAGGGGATTCTGCTCCTCTACTTCACTGTCATGAGATCCCACTTGAAGGAAGAAATGTGTTCAGCTCTGAGGTCCCTGCAGAAGGACACAGACTTGGCTCAACAGCATCCAAAGGACAAGCCATGAAGATGACCAGAGGGCTGGAGCACTTCCCATATGAGGGAACTGGGGTTGTTCAGCCTGGAGAAGAAAAGGCTCTGAGGAGACCTTACAGCAACCTTCCAGTATTTAAATGAGGCCTGCAGGAACTCTTTATCAGGAAGTGTAGTGATGAGGGTAACAGTTTTAAACTGACAGAGGGTAGATTAACACCACATATAAAGAAGAAACTCTTCACTATGAGAGTGGTAAGACATTGCAGTACAGGCTACCCAGAGAAGCTGTGGGTACCCCAGCCCTGGAAGTGTTCAAGACCAGGCTGGACTGGGCTTTGAGCAACCTGGTCTATTGTTAGATGGTGTTTGAGGTTCCCTTTCAACTCAAACCACTCCACAATTCTTTGATTCATTCTGTGGATGGACAAAGTTAAGATATGTAGGTATATGTTTACCCTGTGGGAAATGGGACGCATAGTTAAACTGCAGGTTTGGTCCAGGATGGAGCACTGGACATGCTTAAGAGGACAGGGCAGGTACAGGGTCACAAGCAGAAGGCTTTGACCAGGAGGTGGTCATGAGGCACAGTGAGCTGGAGCAGGGAGAGCCCACAGCTGCAGCCATGGAGCCTCCCCTGTGAGCCCACAGCAGGGGCCCTCAGACACACTGTAAAGTCTTCTCCCACTCCATCTGAGACGTTTCAAAACAGGAGGAGCATGGAACACAGAACATATACTGGAGCAGGGCATATGGAAAACACTAAAGAATCCCTATGCACAGATCACAAGCTGATCTGTGAAATTACTTATACAGCAATATGAAAGAAGCATCTGAGAAATTTCATGGCTAAGGGACAAAATAATTTGCATTCCCTGTACTGGACCCTGGGGGTTTTTTTCCCCCCTCTTTGTTTTCCTTACATCCTGCAAGCTTGCAGTGGAACTGACTTCAAAACTTTTTAATAAATTCAGATTATTTACATGCTCTACAACCTGTACATGGCTCTTCACAGACAGGCCAGAAGACAGTGTATTTAAATAAAGGTTTTTAAGGTTGTAAGAGATGATGACACACACAGGCTTATTCAAGATCAGGAACTAAGATATGTGAGTTTTATTATCTGCTTTACTTGTGAGAGGATAGCAGATCTCATTAACATCTTAATTAGCTACAGCTATCAGCCATGACAACTCCTTCCCACTCCCTCCACCTACAGATTTTCTTTTTTAAGGTAATAGTTTTTACTCTAAATCAGACTGTATTTCAGTCTTTTATGAAGCTGCATTCCATGTATCTTTCTCATGTGATAAATTTATGGATCAAGATAATAAAATTAAAACATGAAGGGTTTATTTGCTGACTCTACTTAATGTTAAAATTGAACCCTAAGATTGTTTTCGGTGTGATGGTGTGTCAACATTCCAGAGAGCTGCATGTCTGCTTATTTTAAAGTATTCTGTGTCGATATCTTAACCATCACAACTACCAGCAAAACTTCCACCATGAATATTTAAAAACTCAGTTGGATACCTTGGGAATTTCAAAACGTCAACACTGACTGGAAAGTTCTCAAAGAGAACACTGGGCCTCTAAACTATCTTTTATTGAGCTTTTCCTCATTGCTAACAGAAAGCAACATCATGCCAATTTAACTAGTGCAAAATCATTAACAGAAATACAAAGAAATATTTTAAACAAGGTAACAATTGATTAATAATTACCACTAAATATTTTTCAAGGTTCTTATCTATTTTTGCAGGATCCCATACTTTAATATATTCCTAAGAGTACACAAAGGAGAGAAAATACTTTTAGTAGTATGTAACCCACCCACTCCATAACCTCTTCCCACCTCTTTCTAAGTGTTCAGCTGTTGGAGTTCTGAGAATCCAGGGCTTAGCTCTGATGTAGCCCAGCTGTATAACCCTGGCTCACACTTCAGAGGAAACTGCTAAGCTGTGGGAAGCAGCTGGGGAAAGGTCTGTAGGATACAGCCAGGCCAGATAACCGAGATGAAACTGCAGTGACAGGTTTGCTGAGAAAAGGGATCAGTGGTAGCTCAAGAATTTAAAATGGAAAAAAAAGCCAGCACGGAAAGGCAAAAACATTCTGAAGGGAAAGGAAAGGAGCTGCCTACTGAAGTACTGGAATACTGACAGAAGCTAAACCTTCCTCACCAGACTGATGACTATTTAGAGAACAGACTCATAAGGATCTTATCAAGAGTGATGAGCATACTAATACATAGTGTGTAGTTCATTAAATCCCAGATATCTTGTGAGTTTATCAAATAACTGAATTTTTCACTTGGTAATGCTCTGCCTGCACAATCTACTCCTGCATGCTGTGCTCAGACAGAGATAGTAACACATGAATTAGTTACTATGCTCAGACAAAACTCCTCAGAAGCAAATTATTGTCACTGAACTGGTTAATAAAAAGAGCCCCAAAACCAGAATAGCTTTAAAGACAGAAACTCATACAAGAAGAAAAAATTGAAGAGAGACTGGCAAATAAAAAAAAAAAATTACTAACTTAGGGATCACACTGAAAAGATAATTTTGTTATCCCTGTTGTCTGCAAATTGTTAAGTTTACACACTTAGGTTACTAATCCTGCATGTTGGGATAGCTGCCCTCTATTACACTACTACAAATCCAAAAAAATAGCAGCTTTGAGATATACGTCTCATTTAGGTGATATGGCTATTAACTGAAGATGAAGGTATCTGCAGCATGACCTGCTGCCTCACTGTGAAGTTACAGGGTACTCATCAGGAATCCATTAGGAACTCTGAATTTCAGAACACAGTCCTATCACACAGTCTGTTTAGAATGACAACATTGCAAAAATACTGCACTGTGGCCAACATGAGTTAATTTCCTTTAATAACTTCAGTCCTTTCCTTCCTGCCAACAACACGAGAGGATCTAATTCATAACGTGATGCCTAAGAATCAAGGTTGTGTTTGGCTGAACTAGCAGATGATTTTGGCTTTTTGTTCAAAAACAATGAAGTCAGTGTGAAATATTTGCATTTAGAAAATTTAAAATATAAACCCCAACACTAAAACAGACTATAAAGTAAATACTCGTTTACTTTAAACAAACTCACCCTGGGCCTGGTTTTTCGGTAGAGAGATGTGAAGTACTCCAAGTAGGAAATTGATGAGTTCTGGCACAAATCTTCTGGAGAGAGATACATATTCCAGGAACAAACAGCATACAAATAACCCTTTAATAACATCTTGCAATGTTGTAACACGACACTGAAAGAAATAAAAATAATAAAATATTCCTAATTAAAGTCTATACATCACACATACAGGATGTCTCAAAAAGATGAATTATTAACTACATTGTAAGCATTTGAAGTCTGTCTATAAAATTACAGCCCTTGATCTTTGATGAGAACCACACCAGCCTTTCCCTGGTTCTCAACTGAAAAATATCTGCAGAACTGAGTAACAGGTTTATCAGAACTCATTTAGCCACTAGAAGGTGCTAAACCACAAACAATAAATTCTTCAGAAATGAACCAGTGAAATAGAAGGCTCGGAGCAACTCGGCATCAATAGAGCAATTAGCTCAAGACTTTTGAAACACATAAACAGGATATTAGAATAGAAAAATAAGGACATATTTTAACTCAATGCACTGCATTAGGTACATTTTCAAGGAAAACAAATAGTGCCAATTTTTAAGTAAATAACCTCTCAAGTATGAAGAAATGCAATATATGGAAAAGAAACCACTAATTAATGACTTCAGATTGTATTCAGTCTGTTCTATCAGTCCCATGTAATTCACCATAGAAGGTATTCTTTTGTGGCAGCTTAAAAAATTGAAGAGAGATGGTTTTTTTAAGTTGGACTATAGCCTTCAAGGGTGTTTTCCTCTTCACCCTTTCTTCCAATCTGTGGCTATATCAAACACAAAGCTGCCTTTGCAAGTACATTTCCACTGTATACATTAATGCCAACATACATATTTGGAGTCCAAGGAAGAAATAATACATGTGATATTATATACTGAGTTACAACATCACAGACATACCTTAGTAAGTAGCTGACTCATGTACATAAAAGCAGGTGTTACAACTGGGTGCCAGAAGTCAGAAGTTGGAAACAGTAGAGATACAATTTTCAAATAAATAAGCTGATTGCACATAAAACGGAATAAGGCAAAAAATATAGTTAAGATATCATTCCTAGGATTTTGACTTTCTACATATGTAACTTTTGAATGAATAACTGCCACACAATACTCAAAAATACCACAATATACATAATTTTGAGAAATCTGGTATGATACATGACCTATTTATTGAGACTTAATAGTAAAGTTAGATGAGAAAAAGGAATATCCATTATGAGATATCCATTACAGGGCTGACATTGGACTGAGTGAGGCAGCTGAAGAAGGAACTCTGCCTCCCCACCCCATTTACTCCATGAGACATCCGATCCCCTTCAGCTCACCACAATCACATACTCTCACACCACAAACACAGGAGCAAGTGGCTACACAGGACCTGAGACACCTTTCAACCAGTCCTCAACACAGACAATGAAGTGACAGAATCCTCAGGCACTGGCACACGAACAGCTGCAGCCAAAAAAACTAAGCAGTCATTAGGAACACTTTTACTGAAGGGGACTTGAGAAAGCTACACGTGACCTGCCAGTACCATATGGAAATTAAACATCAGCTGTAAGGTAACTATGAAAGTTATTTGAGTGGATATTTACACAGTAAAGCAGCTTCCTGTCTGTTCCTCTTTGATTGTAAACAAATACTCTCCTGAAGTGTTTTGGTTACTAAATACTCTGAGTTGCAGGCTAAGATAACAGTAGGCATATGAAAAACCTACTAAGACAGCTGATTCATGGAATATTCATTCAAACAAGTGCTTTGAGAATACAAAGTGATATAATTCCACCCTAAAAGGTAACGATGGCCTGCAACATGGTAAAGTCCAGTGAAGGGAATGAAAGCCATAAATGTGACTGGTGTTAGAAGGATGACACTGACAAATTAAAAATAGAAGTTAAAAGCTCTCTGCAATACATTTCCTGCAAAATCCAAAATATCCTGAATAAAGACTCTTCAAAAGAACTCAATACATCTTCCAAGCTGTAAGAACCAAGCCTTCAGTCTATTATTCCTAATTATTCCATTAGGCAGCAGCAATTCATCAAGATGACAGAAAACAAGCAGCTCCCTCTGAACTAGATAAATGGTTTGTCTTTGAAACTTCATTACAATTTAAAAAAATACTAATTTTCCATATGCTCCCTTCCTGAATTCTCCAACAGCCATTTACCTAGATACTGTAAAAGGAATCTGTTCACATCTAACATGGCAAGTGAAAATGGGGTATTAACAATACAACAAGAAAATACATTCTTTCCAAGTCACTAATTTGGCCATTATCATATGTAAAGAACTAAGAAATATTGTATTTTTATATCCATAAAAATATTTTCTTGGTTGGATTTTTGTTTGGTTTGTTGGGTGTTTTTTTTTTTGCTTTTTTAACCTAAGAGATATCGCAGAGATACTGCATTTTTATGGAGCACTTTTTTTAAACATTTGTACTTAACACAATTAAAAGAAGTCACAACATAACTGATAACATCACTTCTTCCTAAAACTACCTGTTTAAGTTTCATCGGGAAAGCAATGTTCTGCTATGAAGACTAGAGGGACAATTTTAAGATCTTTTCCCTTTATTAATTCCCCAGTCACACTTCTGTTCTGACGAATGTGTGTGAGTATTGTTTGTTTGTTTCTTAGGAGTGGGGTTTTTTGTTGTTGTGGGGGTTTTTGTTACATTTTATCTCCAGAAAGGCAATTTAAAATATTGAAAAGCCTAGAAAGTCATAGGTGCTAATAATTTACTGCATAACATCATCTTGCACTTATTACCACTCTGTACTAATGCAAAGAGATTATCCCAGCAATATGCATTTGTTACCGTGTCTAAACCTGGAAATGTGGCACGGCCTTTGACTTCAATTACTTCGTGCAGATCGTGTGCAGCGTCTCGAAAGATAAACTTGATACTGTCACTGGCTGCCTCAGGAAACATCTGGCAAAGATTGTACAATGGCCTAGAAACAAGAAACTAAAGTCATAATCAAGTTACACCACTGATGTTAATAAAAAATTGATTTTTAAGGACCCCTAGGAAGATTTCTTGTGTTACACCTACATTGTAACAACAACCAATTGCCTGCAACAAATGTTTATTTTTTAGAACATAGATTATTACTGTAATACTATGTAATCTCTATGCAGAGATATGCATTTTTATTAGGCCTTGTGAGAATCCTTGAGTTGTAGGTTTCTAAATCTTAGATAAAAAAGAATTTTAAACTTTTAAATGCCCTCTTGTCCTGGATTAGGGCAAATCTTGGAGGGAAACTTCCAATGGGGTCCCTCTGGAAAGCAGATTCAAGCGGCCCCTCCCCCCACTGGTTTGGGAAAAGATTTCATAAATCATTTGCTATGGCTATGACGTATCCTTCTGAATCTCTTAACTTTAGATATTACTGCAGTGAAGTATGCTGGCTTACACTAAACAGTCCACTATTCTAAACACTCTTAGGCAATATTAAACAACATGTAAGGCAGCAATGTGGTTAGCAAAATTATTACTGCAAACAAGAAAAAAACCCCCAAACACAAAGTCAGATCAGCTCCTGGCCTATGGTTAGTGCCTACAGGCATATACAGTCTGGAGCCTGCATCTGTTTGGTCTCCCAGTATTTTCAGTGAAATTTGACTGCAGTGGTATTAATAAGTCCCAGCTGTAAAAGACAACCAAAACAATATTTACCCTTCGGTACAAACCATGTGTGACAATATCAGTGGGTCAGGGCTCTTCCTGATGAATGCAACAGAGCAATGAATGCTAATGCTGCATGTAACAGATTTTTAAAAACTTACTGACTTTAGCATGAAATAAAAAACATATGCTGAAAACAACATAAAAACAACTTCTTCAAAGAAAGCTGTCTATGCTTTAAAGTCAAGATAGGAGCCACAGACCGATCTTGTTTGTATGGGATCACCAGATGATCTTTGGAAATCATCTGATGCAGACCCCTGCTCAAAGTATGGCTAACTTCAAAGCTAGATCAGGTTGCTCATAGCTTTGTTGAGTTTTGTCCACCTTCACAGCTTCTCTGGGAAACTAATTTTAATGTTCAGTACCTTTTTCTGAGAAGAATTTTTTCTTCAAATCTAATTGCAACTTCCCTTGTTGCAGCCCTTGCCCATTGACTCTTGTCCTTTGCTGTATACCTCTGAGACAAACTTGGCTCTCTTCTCACAGCCTAACTGCCTGTCTGGTACTTGAAGACAACAATGCCTGACAACTTCCTGCAAAGTGTTTAGTTGGAACTTCTATATGAGCTTTATATAACACTTTTAATTCCATTTTCATCTAGCTCCCTGAGTGAATTCACAGAACTAAAACCCATGGAAAAAACAGAGATTGCAACAGAAACTGCACAGTGTCACTGCAAAGCTTAGAATCCTTTATCAGCTGTCTAAATAACCTATACAGAACTTTCATGCATATATGGTATTACTTATCCACTACCCACAAAAAGCATCTTGCAGATAAAGAAATACATTCTGATGTTTTGAAAATCTCTTGGTAGGATTAATAGATTAACACATGAAACAAAGTCAAAGGCTGAGAGTTATCAGCTGCCAACAAGTTCTACAGGATATTTGAAACAAGTAGCAAGTTAAATGCTTTACTCTAGGTAGCTTTTCTCTCTAAACCCCGAAGAAGCAAAAGTCCATAGGATTTAATACTTACAGGACCAGTCTGTCAATTGTTCTGAGCTCTGGTAAATCCAGAGTTGCTAACTCTCCAACATATTCCAAAAGGAAGCCAAACAATTTCTGCAAGAAGCATAATATGTTAAAATTATTAAGTTTTTCTTGATTGTACATAGTCTTAAACAGTGATACAGAGTCAGAAAATGAAGATTATCATGTTAATTCTCCTGTTACTAACAACACAGAAGCATGTATATTTTACACTGCTCCCTGAATACTTACTAAAAGTTACTCTGGAACTAAAAGTTATTTTAAACATTAAAAAAACCCCATACTTCCAACTTTGCTTTGTTTCCCACTGCAAGGCTTGGATGATTGCATTTCTGAATCCTCTCCAGTATAATAAGTTGTTGTTCTATTGTTCTTCCAGCCAATAAAGACTTAAATGTCTCATACGACTCAGGAACTACAAAATAAAAACAAAAATTGACCACACAAAAATCTCAAACTTTGCATCTTTAATTAAACTGAATGTGCAAATTTCCAATCTGAACATGGTATTGTTCAGAAAAAAAGAAACCATAGATGTTTAAAATAACTACCTTTTAAACAGTAAATCTATTAGCATATATATAGCATTATTTCTATGAACACAAGTCAGAAAACATGTTTTTCAATGCTTAAAACTAATTTTAATCCTCTATTTACCACACATGCTGAGCAGCACAACTATGTCGACACAAAGCAAAAATAAACCTAAACACACGTTCAAACAAAAATTTACCATAATACAGTTAGCTTTAGCTTTAATTCACACCTAATTAGCTTTTGTGTGAAGAACATTAGGAAAAGTAACAATATAGCCACAAGTAGGAAATTATTTTTTAAAAAAACCCAAATCCTAACAACCCTGGTATATATTTAGTCAACATGCTAAAAGACATCCTAACTAGTTGTCTTTTTTTGAGTTCTTTTAGTATGGCTGCTTTCTGGTTAAAGCAAATCCTGAATGCAATTTAAAAGGCTTTGTGTAGTAAGTCATCTTCTGATGGAAAAACACAAGCACTTAAGGAAGTTGTTTGAAAGACTATTTAATCTTGCAACAGATACTTTTGTTAGAGAAATCTACACTAAGACAATACTTAGATGAATTATGTACTTAATATAAATTAATGTTTTGTGTACTACTTGAAACACGTCTCCTCCTTCCTGCTAGGCATGGACCCAAGACCAGTGAAACTTCTGAGTCTCTACAATAATGCAATGTTACATCACAAGGATTAAACTTCAGAATCCTGTCTCTCCAAGCATCTTCTGACAAAAATGTCAGCCCAAACACCAGAGAAACTGTAGGTATACATCACAGAATACTGTTCTGGGTTTGCTCTGAGGCAAAACAGTAGCACTTTGGATTGGATAAGGTGGTTGCTTTCAGAAAGGAGCACAGAAACTGCTCTGGGATTAAACAGATCTGGTTCCTACTTCTTCAAGCACGATCAGGTTTGCTCACTAAGGCAGTTACTGGCTGCTCTTTGAATAGAAGATGACAACTTTGAAGCACAACTTCATGAGTGAATGTAAGGCCCACAGGACAGAGAAACTGACTGGCTGTTACAAGCCCCATGAAAACAAGGGATCTCTGGATTAATCCTTTGCTTACCAGCAAATGTATAGGGAAGCTCTGATTTGGCAGCTTCTCTCTTTGGATCTAATTTCTCCACATTCTGTGGTTCATTTTCATCTGTCTTGTGTTTCTTCTCTTTTTTATTCCCTGCAGCTTCTTCTTCACTCTCAAGATCAGATTCAAGATCAGAATGGCTATCTGCAGCACCATCCTCCTCATCTTCACTTGCAGATTCTTCCTGACTTTCTTCTTCATTCTCATTATCTTCTTCCTCTCCTTCCTTTACTTCCTCTCCTTCCTCCCCTTCTTCCTCCTCCTCATTTTCAATATTAATTTTTCCATCCTGTCCATAAGGGAAACAAACCAGTTAAAACACTGATTATGTGGAAGCACCTCACCACAATCACCATGCAAAGCTATCTTAAATATGCATGAAGAGAATTTGAGCCTTGGTACCCTGACAAGGCAATGAATGCCAGCAGTGTCAGCCAAGAAGGGTTATTAGGGAGAGAACATACACATAGATATAAGAAAGTCGGGAATTTTCAAGGGGCTGTAAGAAACTGGAAGAAGGAGTATATGAGGAATAAAAGAAACCACACAGAAGGAAAACTAGCAGATAGAAACATTCTTTGTATAAAAACATATTCCTTCTATGTGTTAAAAAAGCATGTCAGATACATATTTGATCCCATCCTGATTTTATTAATCATCAGTTTAAATTCACATTCACAACTGGTATTCTCCCCTTCAAGGAGAACAGCAGTTTCCTTGTTTCTTGTGCATGAGGACAGAATCAGCACACATATGCACCACAGTCAGGGTGACTCGCAATATCAGCTTTAAGGTTTTCTTGCTCCGCCACCTTACCCAAAGATATGTCCTAAATCTTACTTTAGACTGAAATTTGGTGGAAGCTGTACCAATACAGTGGAAATTAAAAAAAAAAAACAAAATAAAACAGAAATACTAAAGAGCCTCCTCTTCAACCCAGCAGGCCAGTGGCAGAGAAGGCTACTCTAATATCAAGAATACTATCAGAAGACCTGACACTTGTACGGCCAAACAGAACACAGCATCCAGTTTTGGGCCTTCAAATACAGTAAAACTGTTGATAAACTGCAGCAAGTTCAGCAGAAACCCACCAAGACTACCGGAGGCTGGGTCACCTGGCTCTGAGAGGAAAGGCAGACCCGGGCTTATTCAGCCTGGATATTAAAAAAGCCTCTTCACAGTAAGGGCAGTCAGTGCACATCTCTCTGAGCAGACTCCATTCCTGGAGATTTTCCAACAACAGACTGGATCTGAGTAAATTGGTGATTTCTGCAGTAAACTGCTGCTCTGAGCGGGAGGTTGGACTAAACGTCTCCACAGAGTTCACTTGCCAACTGTTTTTCCTAATCTTCTTTACAGACCTCTGAAAAATCAGAAATTTTAAACCTTACCTTGTAAGACAATAAACGTCTGTCATCTTTATCCAGGATAAAGCCATCAGCTAGATCATCAGCTGACATGTGGCTGGGTCTCTTTTTATTTGCCTCTTTATCTATTCCCTGCATTCGACATAATCGATCTGCCTGTATTTCACAAGAAATACCACACACACGTGAGACATTTAGATCAATCAGGCAACAACACCAAAATGGAAGATCTCTCAAATACTATAGCTAAGAAAACACAAGGAAAAAACAGTTAATTTGGATTACTCAAAATGTAGGTGAAATGAAAAAACCCAACAACTCAAGAAATTATGGGCAAAAGCTGACATGACCTTTTTTTTTTTTGTAGGGAGTATAGTCTGATAGGAGCACACAGTCAATTGCATTAGCTTATTTAAAAGGCTTTAAAACAACTGGGTTAACCAGAAGCATTGTGTTCACTAGAAAATAAAAGCTTCTAAAGTGTTTCAGGATTCTGCAGTGTTTATTTGTTTCACACAACAAATGTGTGCAACAAGCTTATAGTGAATGCAACCAAATCTTAAGATTTTTGGGATACAGATAGAGCATCAAACTCTAAGACTGTAAGAGTAGAAAAGAAAAAAAAAAATCTCTGTTCTGCTATTAGATACTGAGCTGCTCTGATGTAATCCGATGTACTGAATTCCCTACAGTCTTAAATGTGCTCTTAGTATACCAAAACAAAAAGAAAAAAAAGAGTGAGACCTTTACCAAATTATTCCATCTTCCCATAAGGCTCAGCACTCCATGTAACAGAACAGCATGTAACATTTCCCAAGACATTTCTATCCCTCTGCAAAGTAAAGCTATGCACATGCTACCACTGAATGGCTCTTGCAATAAAAGAAAGCAATGACTTGCCCAGTGTATTAATTCTAATGCTGTGCAACATGATACTCCACTAACTTAGAAGCACCTCTTAACTGAATAATTTAAAACGCTTAAAGGCAAATCAAAGTAACATTATTTTTATTGAAGAAAGATTGCTTCATTTCATAAACTTCCACAGTCACATACTAGGCCTATGGGCTTTTTTTTTTTTTTAAATATCAGATTACAAACACAAACAGAAGATTTCCTGAATTTGCCCTCTGACGAACTGAAGTTTAGTACAGCCACTTACAATCTAAGGTCAAGCAATGAATCTAAGCAGTCACTCCCAGAAGACAGGCCCCAAACAATTGCAGCCATAAATGGTATACCTCGAGCTTCTGGAGTCGGGCCTGCTCCTCTTTGGCCAATTCTTCTTCTGTCTTCAGCCTTTCTGAAGGTTTTGCTTTCATCTCAAATCCAAGTTCTCGAACAATCATATCGTATTCATCAGGCTAAAAAAATATTTATGCAATTGCTTATTATCCTAAGTTTCATTATTCTGCTTTGCAGCCATCCCTCTGCCAGACTAACAAGTAAGGAATCAGTCTGTTAAGATAAAAGGAAAAGACTACTTCCAAAGCAAGCTGCAAGAATACAACTCAGAATTAAGACAAGGAATGGTAAGAACAGCTGAAGAGAAATTCTCCTGGAATTTCCCCCTTCCTTACTTCAGTTGCTCACAACTGACAAACTTAAAAACTAGTATCTTAAATAATAACTGGATTACTTATTACTTTAAAAATCCTTGAAAATATTGTTTATTAGCAAAACACAGAATTAACATATTAATAAATTTATAATTTACATTTCACTTTACAATGTCACATGAGAGAAGCCTTTGCTAGTTCCACTACACAGAAGCCTAGATTAAAAGAAAATAAAAAGTGATGCTTATATTCAATGAGCTTCAACATTCCACGGAGCAACTTAAACCCAAAAATCAATACACCAAAATACGAACTTTTGGTCCAGTATCTTCTGTTGTACTTTGAGATCAGTTTTAATGTTAATTAACTGATCTACTTACCTGAAATTAATTAACTAAATAACTAAACTAATTAACTGATGCTATAAAATTTGGATTCCACTGCAAAACAATAAATGGAAATTCATTATATTCTGCAAGATAATACACATTTCTAGAAGAAAAATAAAGAAACTCAATACAATGCCTATTCTTAGATTTTAAAGTTTATTTTTCTTAGTATAGAATACAAATGATAGAAAAACCATGATGCCGTAAGGTATCTACTCTAATGTAAATTATTTTTATTCCCTTTTTGAAAGGGACAGAGCCAAGTTTCAACAAGGAAATGTCTGTTTTCAAGTACAAGTTGTTTTATCAAAGGAACACTAAAGGCACTCAAAATAAAGTCAGTGTTCCAAACAATTTTAATTTTTCAAGAAAATTTGTGCTACAAATAAGCCGTCATCAGGAGTGTTGTTCAGTCTGTAACCTCCCTCTCACTTGGTGATTAAGGAAAAGCAATAACTAAAATCAGAAAAATCATACAAAATTCTGTATCTCTTCAACTAATCAGACTGTCCTAATACTATAGCACTCCTTCAATGTGAATTGAAGCAGCAAGCATTTTGTTTTATGAAGTGATGAACTTGGCCTTATACTTCAGCCACCACAAGTCAAAACTACAAGTTACTAGAACCAAGGAAATTAACCTAGTCAAAACCTCACCTTGGGTTTTTCTACTTCTTTGTCTTTTCTCTCTGACTTTGGGGTTCTGCGGGCAATAAGGGTTTGGATTTCTTTCCAGTCTTTGTCAAGTTTTTCTGTCAGTTCTAAGGCACTTTCTCTCCGAGTTTGCCTCTCTTGCTAGAAAAATAGAACAAAAACAAATGCAGCAGTTATGTTCAGATGGACATGACATAGCATTTACAACTTAAAACCAAAATTCTGTCTTTAACAAATGAATAATTTCAAATATTTAACATTTTGAAGCTGCAAACATTATTCGTGGAAGAGGCAGTATAGACCTATGCTGAATGGTACAAACGTTGCATTAAGAAACCAGTGTGAACACAACTGGAGATTTGGGGATACAAAAAAATGGCAGATATACAAGTTGCATCTAAAATGCCTACAAAGCCAGACTTATTCAAGGAGCTTGGAGCCCTCTACAAATATAGGAATGCTGACAGCTTCTTAATCATGCTTACTTATACTTCAGGGCTAAAAACTCACCTTTTCTTGTTTAGATTTGGCTATCATCTCTTCAATGAGTTCTTTCCTAGACTTAGGTTTTTCCGCTTCCTCATCTTGCTGCTCACTTGATACTTTTTTACGAAGGAGGCCACCTCCTCCAAAGTGAGCAGCAGTTAATTCAGCTAGGAAAAAAAAAAAAGTAGAATGTGAATATTTCAAATCCACACAACTGCAAGAGTTCTGTTTGCTGCTGGGACAGTATCTCCCTATTCTTTCAGAATGGGAGCAGTTTTAACAGTTGAACCAATCACGCATTAGTCCCATCCCTATGGGAATAGCCATACCAAAAGAGATTGTGTCAGACACATAAATTACACTGACAAATACTTGGTATGAGGTAGGATCATGGTTTTTTCCAATATTTATCCAACAGGAAGGTCCAAAGATGCAAGAAAGCAATGAGAAAACTCACACTTCAGATTCTGGTGGAAGGGCTCAAAATCCAGGTAACTGTTTATGCTGAAAGTTCACAGAGTAAAGAAGCTTGCCAGTAGTATGTCCCACTTAACCCCTGCTAAAATCCAGAGGGTTGGTCTGTGTGTGGCTAAGAAGTAATCAAATCTGATTTAAACACTTCAGCCAAGAACATGATACTCCCTCTGACTCAGAGACAGTACTGAACAAATGATGTACACATTTACCAGTAATAAAATTACCAGTGAAACACCAGCTGGCACTTCTTACCTGATAGTGTTCCTCTTTCTTCTGTGTCACTGTCACTATCAACAATATCATTTAGTTTTTCAATTTCTGCCAAAGACTGCCCATAGTGAGTCAGTTCCTCATCTTCATTAAGATTATAGATATTCTTCTTTCCATAATTTTGCTAAGAACAGTAAAACAAACCCATGAAATAGCAAAAGATCTTTAGTTCCCAGGGAAAAAATAATACAGCCTTTAGTTTTAGTGCTAGTTGAGGAGATTCTTATTCCAGTGTTTTGCTAGAACTTAACACTGGCATTAGAGCACTGCAATACCAATACTTTAATTCAAATACATGTTAAGAGAGAGTGTGTCATGTCTCTCTTGTACTAATGTACAAATGAACTAACTCAGGAATCCCAGGAAAACTGAAGATTTATCTGTGTATGAGTAACATCCATTTTTAATTACTGCATTTCAGGCCTAATGAAACTTAAGACTTCAACCTACAAAAAATGATGAGGCAAAAAGGATAGTACTGCACACTCAATTCACAGTACAGAATGACAGCAAGTTACAGAGTTCTACTCAGCTACTGAATATACTTCACGGTGACCACCTTTTCCTAATGGAACTCCTAAAACAAAGCTGTCAAAGAAAACCAACTAATCAATGAATCTGCTTATAACTAGCTTTCTTGCATGACAGTGCTCAAAGAAATTTCTGCTTCAAACAATTGTCTTGCAAAACCAAAAAGACTTAATAATTTCTATTTCCACAAAAAATTCCTTCTTCCTAAGTTCTGAACCTATAAAATCAAAAATAAAGCATTACTCTGCAAAACCCTCTATTAAGGGGGTGCTCCCAACCTAAAAATTCAAGCGTGCCTTGTGGTTTTGTGTTTGGCTTTCCTATGTTTGTCTTTTTCCTTCACTTTTTAAAAATTGTTTACCTGTCTTTCCAGAGTGAATCGTCTGATCATCTTTTCCTCGGGAGTTATTTTGGTGTTATATTCACCAAAACGTTTATCTTTAAACACATTGGTCTTTTCTCTTTCTTTATATTCTTTCAGTAATGTTTGATTGCGCTAGAAGAAAAAAGGTAAAAGGACATAAAGTTAAAAGAAGAGAGAGTACCAGCTTCTAAAGTCAATGTAAAAAAAGACTCCATGGTATCCTGTCAACATAATAATCTTTATATTGCAATCATAAATAATTTACCATAATGCAATGAAACAGAAAGAAAAATTAACATGGAAAAAATATGGGAAGCTCATACAATACATTCGGATTAAGTTATCTTATAAGCACCCAGCTGAAGACAAAACATTACACCGTATTTCATCTTAATTTTATCACATACAAAACCTGTGAATTTGCACTGAAGAATTCTGATATGTCTCAAACTCAGCAAACTAAGATTAACATACTAAAGAAAGGAAAAAAAAAAGACAGCAAAAGTCAGCTCAACTATTTTTGGTCATTTCATCCAAGACATAAAAGCTCTGAGTAGATCCACACATCTAGCCCTGCGTCGCTGTTGAGCGTGGGAGGTCAAGCATCAAGTCAGTAAAATGAAGCTTATCATACCTATGCAAGGTACTTGCTATGTGCCCTACTTTTGGGACAGGTAAGGAGACAGGTTTACTTTCCAATGCCAGTGACATAATTCATGACAACTATCTGATTTATCTTATAAAACAATCCCCCAAATCCTAAAATGTGATGTACAAATTCATGAAGTTATCTAAAATCTTGACTAATAGTAACAAAATCTGAAAGCTAATTTATAATTTCATGCTGAAGATATTACATAGTTTCTAAAGAAAGAAAATGTTGGCCCTGTTCAGGCTGAAGAAATATCCATCTTTATTTAAAGCACATTAACTGATTCTTCCAGAAAATTGTCATTCATATTACCAGAACCTCACAAAGTGCTGCACTAAAGGAAAAGGCTGGGTTTCCTACTCTAGACCTCTGCAGCCTCACAGCACATTCACAATTTTCAGATGCTTTTCATGCAGCATGATTTCAGATGCTTCTTTAGTGTTCAGTAAATGACACCAGAACTCAGGTTTCATCTAATATTGTGCCAGTTCTACCTTCTATTTACTTCTTACAGTGACCATCTAAATATCATACAGTTGAGACACGGTGTATGAACATTAATACCTCTTAATATGTTGGTACCAAAAAGCATTTCTGTGCTTATTTTTGTGCTCAGTTATTTGATTACTTCTCCTACTGATAAAAAAGAAAATACTTGATGCATCACCTTTCACAATACACATAAAATTATAAACTATCTCTTTGCTCTTGCTGCACTTGCCCCTCCAGTAAGAGCTTTAAATTCTGTTCAGCAACAGTATGTATGTAACACGTCAGAGAATCTCAGGGACATACTTTCAAATTACACTTTTTTCAGCTTCAACCTAATCTACAGAGGTCTTAACTTCTTTGCTGGTTTATCTGAAGTGACAGACCACTAAAAAGTCCAGTGTTTCACTCAAAAATAAGGTAGGCTGCCAGAATATCAGATGCATAGTATGACACGCTTTCCCTTATGCATCACAGATTTTGGTCAGGTAGCTACTGATGGCAATACAGAAAGAAAAAAGAGGCATTTTGAAAATGGTGCAAGAGTTAAAGATAAAAAAATTACTCTTCTTAAATTGTATGGTCATTCTTATGACAGCAGGGGAGAGATCATTACAACACAACATACTTCTACAACACGACCATTTAACCAGTGCACAAAAAATCACCTGCGTTTGTTTTCCATATCAACAGCAGTTTCTCTGTAGCTACACATTTCTCACTGCATCCCGACCTTAGTGCTCTTTCAATCTTTCACTGTTACACCAACAATACAACATTAACGAGAAGCTTAACATGCTGCGATCACCAGAACCGACCAATGCAATGAACACTGACGCTGGTCCGGTACTTGCCGACAACACGTGCGATTGTATTCTGGTCCTGGGTGACTTCAGAAGAGAACCATTCCCGCACAAGCAGTAAGGAAGACCTGTACTGCTGAACCCTGTGGGTTGCACTGGCCGGAGCCATTCCCGAGCTCTCCATCACCCCCTGAGCACTCGGAGGTGACCGGCCACTCCTCCGGTGCGCAACAGAGGTGGTCTCTTACTTCACCTGAGAGGGCTCCAGCCTCTTCGTCTCCCCACATCCACAGATATCATCCTTCCTCCCTGCTTTGGATGTCCTCTTACCTTCTTGATGGCCTTGGACCGTGAGACACCAGGCAACCCCACATCATTTTTGGTCTTCCTCCCCAGGATGTCAAACTTCTGCCTGTTGACTTTCACCTCAAAGGGGTTGCTCTTGACCACGGCCATCGCCGACTTCACGGGACCCTTTGCTGTGGAGGGCACCGACACCTTTTTCTTCCGCTTCGCCGCCTTCCCCATCTCTGCTCCGGCTGCCCGTGGGACGCGGTGGGGAGGCAGCGGCTCAGCCCTCAGCGTGCGGGGCCAAGACTGGAGGTGCGAACGGGGCGAGCAAAATGGCGCCCAAGGGGGGGCAAAAACACCCGAATTCCCCCTTGGCCTGACGCCTGCCCTCCGCCACAGGTCTGTGAGAGCCGGAGGGGCGTGGAGCGGAGGAGAGAGCGCAGGAGAGGAGGGAGAGGAAGGAGAAAAGAGAGGAGAGAGCAGCGCGACCCCAACGCGCCCCTCAACCCGCCGTGCCCAGCACTACCACACGCGCCCCGGCAGCGTGCCACCTCTCGCGAGAGCTCTGCTCAAGTACCGCGATAGTTACCGCTCCGCTCCCCGCCCGCTTCGGGACGAGGCCGGGGGAGGTCTGACGCACTACATATCCCAGCAGGCCCACCAGACACCACGCGCGTGTCCTCAGCGCTCGCCGCGCTCTGCCTACTGGGACTTGCAGTCCCGGTGACGGAGAGGGGGTGGCTGAGCAGGGGCGGTGCTGCCTGAGGCGGGCGGAGGAGCCATGGCCGGGGCGGGCGGGCGCTGCCCGCTCTCCGTCTCCGCCCTCGGGGAGGGGGAGCGCGGTGCCGGGGCGAGCAGCGGGTGATGGGGAAGAGGCGAGCTCAGTGCTGAGGTCCTCCGGGGCCGGATGAACCGAGGCTTGGCGCCGCGGCGGTGGCGGGGCTGGAGGAGGGGGCGGAGGAGGCTGTAGGGGCGGCCCCCGCTCCGGCTGCCCTGAGGGGAAGGAGCCCCCGACCATGGAAATCGAGAACATCGTGGCCAACACGGTGCTGCTGAAAGCCCGGGAGGGTGAGAGCCGCGGGGCGAGGCGAAGAGGGAGGAGAAGCGGGAGTTCGAGGCGGGGCGGGCTAAGGACGTATGTCGGGGGAGGAAAAGGGTCTGAGGTGAGGGGGAAAGGGGCCCGCGAGGAGGGGGAGAGGAAGTGATGGAGGAGGAGAGGCTTGGAGGGAGGAGAGGCTGCCGGGCAGGGGGTCCGGGCGGGGCGGGGACCCCTTGAGGTGGCGGCAGGAGCCCTCCCGGGGCGGACAGTGAGTCCCGGGCAGTGCCCTGAGGCACCTGCCCTGCTCCTCCCGCGGGATCTGTTTGGAGTTACTGGCTTGTGGCTTTGCTTCTGAAAAAACACCCCTTCCTCCCTTCCCCCTTGATTCTAATAGTGTTTTTACCGGATGTTTTAAAAAGGTCGTTAATCTGTAGTTCTCAGTTTGTTTATAAATATAAATGCATATGGATATAAACGATAAAGTGACATAAATCTTCTCTGGAAAAACCTTGCACTCCATCTTGCTGAAATTCCTGCATGTGAAAAACCTAGCTGTAGAATGCGACCTGTACTTTGTAGTCGAATATTTTGTATTATCCTAATGCAAAAGTGTGCTGTTTTTCATTTGATTAACACTTACGGTTTGACCCCCCCAGAACACCTTGAGTTGAAGATTCCTTCCCCCAGCTAACAAACGTTTTGGGTAGACAATTAGTTTTAGTATAGTACGTGGTTGCTGTTTTAAAGAACATCCTGAACTAAGATTGTTCTACTGCTTTTCGTGTATATAACTGTCCATTAAATGGCCACTTGAAAGTCTCCATGGATTACCAGTGTACTTTGTGCAGAGTAAATTTTTCAACTGTGAGATGTGCATATTCCTTTTGGATTGGATCCTGCTTGTCTTAATTGTGTTGAGAAGTTCCATTAGTTAAGATGGAGCTGTTTAAAGTGAGTAAGAACAGCAGAATCTGCCTCTGTATGTTTTGCAAGTTCTTCCAACTCTAAATGGGTTTGGCACTTACGCCATATGTGTATCCAGTTAAATTTGCCTTAAGCAGCAAGAGAGGAAAATCAGCTTTTTAACTTTGAAGTGGGGTTTAAAAAACAGAACAGTGATCACAATTTTGGGCCATTTTCCAACCTTAGCTGAAGAGACCACCTCAGACTAGAGGACATGTTTTGGCTGGTTTCACTGAGGGTAACATGTCTGTGGTGGTGCTGCCTGAATTTGGAATTTGCATGGAAGTGATCTGAGAAATGAAGGGAAAGTGGAATCTGGCTCAAAACTTTACTGTGCCCAAACCCTCACCACAGAGTGGAGCGGTAATCTGCAGAGGCTTTTAAGTGGCTGCTTAATGTCAGGCTGCCTCTTTAGTTAAGGTTTCGCTATGTTTAAAATAAATTATAGTGGTAGAACTGACCAAACAAGATATTTTAATGAACTAAATGAAAGTCTGAGAGCAGCTGATGTGAAGATCAGTTCTACCTGATGTGAAAGTTAAAAATGTAATGGTAGCAATCTGTTGTTCTCTTTACACCTTCAATTGGCCTGGGCTCTGTTGTGTAAGAATCCACAAAAAACATGAGTTCTGGCTTTGAAACTCTAGAACCCCACTGATCAATTGGTATGAGGTATTTTACCTTTTCAGGTCTTATACTTTTTATGTTGCATTTTTCAAAACATTCATTGAAATGAAAGTATTTTCTGTCTGTTGCATGCTCTGGCTGGTCTGGGAATGTCTGGTTTACTCCATCTTTCAAGACCATTCCATAAAATCCCTGTCCCAGCTCTATTTTTATGTGTCTAATAGACTACAAGGCAATGGAATTTGCAAAGATAGTGTCTTAGATAGAGGCTTTAATATATTCTTTGGTAAAAGGGCCTCACAACTGGGACAGAAGAGCAGACTTTCGAATTGCTTTCCATCTCACATTTTTATTATCACACTCTATAGTACACGGAGAGGTGGGATAGTATGGAAAAGTGCAGAATTATTTCTTGTGGAAGAAAGTAGAATCCAAAGTTAATATACAATAGCAACTTCACTTATTTTCATGCATAGACTTTTGCCATGTCAGTAATCCTTCTTCTCAGTGTGGGTGAGAGAAGGTGTTCACATGGATAAGCATATCAGTAAGCAAATAAAAGAACATGTAAACTACTGTGCTCTTACTCTTTCTTTGCAGTGCATGTCAAAAGAAATCAGTGAGGCTTAATTATGGCTTGCGTGGGTCAGTCTAACTTGACACTCTGTTCTGATGAAGATGAGAGTAGTAAAAAGTTGTATCCTTGAATGCATCTTACAAAGTCTTTTAACCCCCGAGATATGTCGTTTTTATTTTGTAGATATAGAAACAATAAACGATGTGTACCTGTCCACTTCTAGTGAAAGAGTATGTCAGGTGCCTAATGGGAATTCAGAAATTCCCAGTAAATGACACCAAATCTTACTTGAGCACGTAAACCAGATTTAACAGTCAAAATCATGATCCCAGATTTATGCACATAATTTTCCTCCAATTTTAGGTACTCTAATACTTCTGGATGTAAATGTTGTTACGATGTGAATATCATTTGGGTTTTACATTTGTGCATGTGCAGAATCAGCACACCTTGACCAGTGAGGTTCATGTCTGCCATTTAAATCTGATTTGATGCATAGAAAGTAAATTTAAGTTATGTTATTGGAGAGCAAGGAGCTCAGATAAAATTAATCTTTTCTTGCTATGTTCTTCTCCTAGACAATAAAAATAAAGTACTATTGCTGTCTGTTTCTAGGCTATCTACCTTCTCACTCAGTCTCACTGTTGATTTATTTCATTAGAGGTGTGAATCTTCTAATACAATTTTCATGAAGATAACATCTGTTTAAAGGAGTTCACTAATGCAGTTTTTCAGGTCATACGAAACCCCAGCTTTGACCCAGCCTCAAAACTTTAATTTTTGTCTCTAAGAGGATGTTCATAGCTTTTAATAAAACACTATTTTAGTAGAAGCCTGTCTCTTTTCATTAAAGACTTGTAGTATCTCTCTAGCAACTGAAACACTTGTGATAAGAAGGGAAGCCATCAGGATTCCTTATCTTCTTTTAAAGTCACTTGGTAAATAATCAAATCAAAGTTCTTTGTACATGTGGGTGTTGGTGACAGCATATGATTCTTGAATGTACCTACAACTAGAAGATGATATAGTGGCACAAAGTACCTTTTGGTACTTCATGGATGAAAGATCTAGGAGTCGGGAGCTGTACTGGGAGTTTTTCTTTGCTTGTCCAGTTTCTCAGTTGACCTGCCTGTGCTGAAAGCTGCAAGCATGGAGGGATTTGCCTTCAGACAAAAACTGCAGTGCAACTGCAGTCCAAGGTGTTTTGGCTTTCCTGTGCTGTTCTCTGGGTAAAGTGGCCCTCGGTGTCAGTTCTGCTCTTTCCTCATGTATGTACGTTGCTTTTTGAGAGAAATCTATACGTGGGAAAGAAAAAGGGAAAACTTCCTCTTAAGGTGAACCCAATGGTGGAATAAGCACAGGTGACTCAGTAGAAAAACAAGAGATTATAAAGCAAACTCAGAGTTGATCTTATGAGTGCTGAAGTGCAGGAACTGAGATACAAAACCAGGTAAGTGTTAAGTGATAGTGACGTAAGAACTGAGATTGCAAGCTTGCACACCAGCTAGTCCATGTTCTTCTTTTTCACATTTGTGTGAAAGAGTAGTGTACAACAATATGTCTTCTAGTTGCATACAAGAGCAGGGAAACTAGCACAATAATTTTTTTCCCAGCAGAAAAATATTTGAAATTAGTTTCACTTGAAAGACATTGAAGAATTTATCCCATAAATTGAGAGAAATAATAAATATAAATAGGTTATTCTGAAAAACATTCCCCCCCATTTTTGTTCTGTGTTTACTTTTCTCTTTATATCTTCTGTTTTTATTTCAGTCACTCTCAGTAAATCCTTTGAGTATATGTAAACCCCAAATTCATTTCAGCATCCCACACAGTTTGTGATGTCGAGAAGGAAAGAAATTAATCCCTGTATGTTTTAAACTGCTTAGGAGTCTTTCTTTTTTCATTGCCTTAAGTAATAGTCTCAAAAAAATGCCCCCAAAGGGTAGATGCATTGTTCCTTTGAAGTCAGTGGCAGTTTTCTCCAGGTGAGGATCTATGCCAAGAGTACATTTTATACATACATGGTCCATTTGCATCCACTTTAAAATTCATTCATACTGCTGTGGCAGGAGCAGTTTGGGAATGAGATTTGGGTCTGCTGTTAGGCATAGAATATCCTCTGTGTTGTGATTGATTTTGGCTAAATTAGGGTCATGCCTCAAACAAACTTTCCCCCAGCTCTTGGTTATATGGTTCTGGCCTGTGGTTGCAGGATGGGTGAGGTAGTTTCCAGCTGGATCCATTAACCAGTATAGGGTATGTGGGTTTTTTAGGTGGTTTTTTTCTTATGTTGATGTGTGTTTTGGGTTTGGGGTTTTCTTCCCAAACTTAGTTTTCAGAAGAATGGGTATGCTCTTTCAGATTTGATAATTGCTAGGTGCTGTCCAAGGGAGGATTTAGAAGGAAGGAACCTTTCAGTAGCCGAATGTGATCACAGTTTGACTTAAGTGAATCCTGTAAGATACTTGTTTCAGAAAAATTGTCCTAATTCTGTATTCTTCACAGAAAATAAGAAAATAGTGAATTTTGTCTCTCTGGGCTTGAAAGCAATTGGAATAATTCTGCAAGCAAAATAAATCCTATTTTTTGGTTACAGTATAAGGTAATATTTCAGTGTAGTGTTGATGATACAAGGAAGGTATCCTATTTTGTGTGCGTTTGTAACTAGGAAGATAATTCTATGGAGGTTCCTCAAATCACTGTAGTTTGGCTGTTGAACTGAACTAAACTCTTTAAATATTTCAGGAGTAGGACAAGTGGGAAAGCAAGGCACACTCATACTCAGAAAGTCCACCAGCAGCAAATATGAATTTTAACATCAGAGTGTGAAGAGTTTTTGTAGTTGCTTTCAATTGTTGTCAGTTCTTCCCTCGTTTGCCTCCTATGTTCTTTTGCACTCTTATTGCATTGTGCTTTAAATTGCTGTAAACTCATTGTGGCAGGAAACATGTCTTCCTGTGTTTGTACAGAATTATGCACAATGCCTGCCTTTTTGTCCTTTATTTAATGAACTGTAAGGAGAATGCATGTGGGCAAGTTGGACTCTTAAATAATTACATTTATTAAATAAACACATCATGAGAGGTTTAGTAATTGATACACACTGCTGCTTTGCTTATTTCAAATATGGCAGTTACAATAGAGGTTTCACAACCAGCTTAAAGAAATAAAATTCCTTTAGTATCTGTTGCACTCTTAGTGTACTATCATGCTAAAAAATCCTTGTGTGTTGACTGTAAAATTGCAGTGTTGGTGTCTTTTCCCCTCCTAAACCCCATTTCATTGTCTGGTTGCAGACATGTCGAAATGTATACAGAGACTTTACAATGTTTGGCTGTGAGAACAGGTTAATAAATTTTAGTTCAGATCAGTTACAGTTACTTGAGTTGATAGAAGCTTTCCATTCCACACCTAATTGCTGAAGCACAGAGGCTGTGCAGTGTGTGCACTGGCATTCCTACGTGTGCACATGATCACTGGAGCTGGATAGAGAGCCCGTGTGAAGAACCAGTTGTTCGAGTGGTTATAGCTGTGGGAACAATAAATGATTGTGCACATAAACTGCACAAATGTTCACGTAGAGAGCTGGGCTTTTAACTGCTTGCTGTGTTACTGCCTTGACAGTCAGATGAGCGAGAGCACTCAAGTATTACCTTGCTGAAGTCCAACTCCATGTACTTGAATCCAGGAATGTGAGGGCTATTATCTTATAAATGCCGTAACAATCTGTAATCTATAGATATCTTTTGTTTATGTATTGTACTGCTTGCATTTTTGCTTCTGTTTGCATTCAGAATTACCTTGGCCTTTGTAATGCTGGTAAGTTAGGTGCTAACCTTGTGCTGAAACCTGAGTTTTCAGCCAGGTGATTCTCACAAGTTTACTGAGAACTGACCAGATTCATCATATGTCTGGGAAAAAAAAAAACAAACCAGAAACCCCAAACAAACAACCTCCATAGAAAAGTGTTGCCACTCTGTTTAATGTAGTTGTTAAAGCTGTGGAAAGGCTTGAGTTGATACAAGCTTGTATTCTGTCAAAAAAGATGTCTGACCTGCAGAATGGAGACAGTTGTTGTGAACCCCCACAGCACTACCTTATGAGCTGTCTCTAGAACTGGAAGCATCATAACCTTCCTCAAGTGATGGTATGTGTAAGCTTGTCTTCTAGTCTGAACTTGGTGCTATTCCAGTGTTATGGTCTGATCTGAGGAGCTGAGGTATTAATTCCACACTGTTTTTTGTCTTGAAGGTAGATCTTGCCCAATAAGGGCATAAAATCAAAATTTGTTACTCAGTGGGCAGTGTTTATAAATGTCTGTGTAGCATAAAGCCATAGTTAAACATGAATGTTTTGGGCTTTTTTAAGTGAAAGGTTTTAATCCTTATTGTGAGAGGTTTGAAGAAAATTTGTCTGGAACTAGGCGAAGATTTGAATTCATGTGAATTTTAAATCTATTAGGAAACTTGCCTGCAACTGCCTCTGATGTGGGAAAGACATATTTTAAGGCAGTATATGTACCTGGCTTATTTTCATGTGTCTCAGTGTAAATGATGTGGAGCTCCTGCATCAACTGTTTCTCATTTTTCCTTAAACCAATTGACTTGATTTATACACTTAAGATGTGCTGTAGGATGTCATCTTGTTGCAGTCATAGGGTTTCAGAACTTAGCTGGGTGTGGTCTAGTATGAATTTCTCAGCTGGTATCTGACAATCTGGTTTGTGGAATCAGTTTTGCAAGAATGAAATGGTAGCAATCGTGCACGCCAGTGCTACAGAGCTGTGTGCTGCTCAGCCTCCCAGTGCTTCTCAGCCTCAGATGCACTGTGCTTGTCCTGCACAGGCACAAGAGCTGAGGCACAGAGGTCCCATGAAACCTCCATGCCAGAATCTCAGTGTCAGTGCAGTAGCCAGTAAAGTAGGATTCTGCATGACAGAATCCAAATTTTTTGTCTCAAGGAAAACTGACTTAATAACGTTTGGTGAACATTGTGCTCACTGAAATGACAGTCAGTCTGCAGATCAAGTCTGCAAGGAAGACCTCTGTGACTCGTGAGAAGTGCTTCTGAGGACTTAAAACACATTCTTATTTTGTGACATAGTTTGTGGACACAGCAGTTTCAGTTTTTTCAACTAGTTGTGGTTTTACTGATGAATAAGTCAACTGCATTGCCTTACATAAATTTTTCAAATATTTCTCTGAAGGTTAAAAAAAAAAGTTTAAATAAAACATCTAAACATTTTCCCCATACCATATTCTAGTGTAGTGATCTAACTTAATTTAGTATATATCTTTTTAAGAAGCAAAAATGGGAAAAGAGTTAAATGTTGAAATTGTAACTCTAAGAAGTAATTTGGGGAGGAGGAAAAAGTAAGGTTCTTGTGTACCTGGAAATGCAATTGAAATTTCTCCTCACTATAATGGCGTATTGCTGCATCTACCCTTCTCTTTGTACAAAATGAGTCGCTTCAAGCTGGACATTGCTCTTAGGCATGATTCCATCTGAAAAAGGCAAAAGCAGTAATTCATCTGAGCCACAGAGGTCAACCAGAAAGCACCTTAACCTAATGGCTTTCTGGTTTTTCTGTTGGAAAAGTGAACTGTTGGTCTTTCTGGAAGAATTTTATCTGAAGTATTTTAGAATGAGATTCAGAATAGAAGCTCTGAAATCAATATTAAGACACTTTCAAACCACAACTGTTATAATTTGATTTGATGCTTCTTTTAAACTGCCTCAAATGGAAAAGTATTTTGCAATTAGGGAATAACATGACAAACAGATTGGCCTCCTTGTCATAACTTTTACCAGAAATGGCTCTTTATGTTACAGGGACCTACAGACTCTTACAGCGCATTTGCTGTAAATACAAGAACATTCAGTTCAGAGAAAAGTGAGAACACGTTGATTTAGCTGATCCTGCTAAGCACTTGATTCTTGTGTATCATTAATAAATTATATGTAGCCTATACTGACTTCTGTAGGATGGTGAATTCAGTTGCACCCTGGCATATGTTCTCTTTTTGTAAAATGAAGTTCATAGTGGTTTCATTGTAAGTAACTGGCCAAATATTTGGGCAAAATATAGCACTTATTGTGTTGGACTTGAAGTAAAATGAAATGTACTGGTGATTGTCTCCTTTTTTTTTTTGTGTTGGGATGGATTGTGTTTTTTTTCTTTGGCAGTGCATCAGAACATGTTATTTTTGGTATATATCACAGTTCATTTTGCATTTTCCAAACAGCATTGTGATGTGAGTTTGGGGTCAGTTTATCATTCTTGATCAATACTGATTGCATGGTGTCACGCACAATTGAGTCTTTCTGGGAAGTTTCTAACAGAAGAAATTTAACTTCTGTGGACCTTGCAGCTTACTGTAATTTTCAGTTGCATGGCTAATGCTGACACTTCTATCCATTATTTTTCATGATCACATAATCCATACCTAGGTGTTGTTGTTCAGTGTATATGTATAGGCGATCTATGTTAATATTCCTGGATTTTCTTTGTGTTCAGTTCTCTTAGAGGGGCTCTGTGCTTTGTGTGATTTGACTTTCTTCAAGCATATATTCAGCTTCTTTTGAGATAAAAAATATTTTATTAAAATAGTCACCACTTTGGGTTTTTTTAAAATAATGCTGGTAATTACAACCTCATTATTAGTTCTGGTGCTGCTTGAAATATAGGATGGGAAGTAGATTCCATATTTTGTGTTATAAAACTTTATGGAACGCAAATGACCTGCAAAGTGATTATTAGAGAATCAAATGCATAAGAAGTTTGAGTTTTTTTAGAGAGTAGGTGTCAGTTCAAATAATGTCCACAAGCCAAAATTTATAGGTGTTTTATTCCTTATTTTTTTACCTTTCTAGGGATACTAGAGTTGAGAATGTTTTGTTGCAGCAGTACAGTAAGATGTCAATATTCCTGTTAGCAAGGATAGTGTAAATTTGGTATGAACCAAGGTACACTAAACTGGGACTGGTCTAACTGCATTGATGGAATGGTTCAAGAAGCTGTATGTTTGAGTAAAGAGGGGCTTTAAAAAATATATATTTTGTTATTCTGAAGATGCTAGTTCCTTTCACCCTAACGATTTAATTCTGAAAGAGTTTGGTACCCATTGCTGCTTAGTTTCTATTCAGGTTACGTTGGGGTAACTCCCTTCCTTTTTGTCCCATTGTGGTTAGCAGTATTTACTGCTTTGGTATGGTGAGAAAGGTTATGTGCAGATTTGCTGCTGCTCTGTCATGTGGAAGTGCATCTGATCATATTGTTCAGTAAAATCTTTTAAAATCTTTTGCAGCACTATATTACTCTTTCAAAGAAATGTTTTGGATCTGAAAGTGTGTATATGTTCCTGTCTGTCTCTGCTTTTTTGATAAGTATGCATATCTTATGTAAATGAAATTGGCCAAGGTGATGTGCTGAAAGTCTAATATAAAAAATGTAGCACAGATATATTTTTTTAGAAACTGAGAAGAAGACTATGGTAGTTTTTAAAAATCAATACTAATTGAATGCCAGTGTTGAGAAACCTGAAGCATTGAAAAGATCTAAATTTTATAGCAGCTAAGTTCTTCCTGGTACCCTTGTATGGTCTAGAGTAATTAGTGTGTACTTGGGCTATGCCTTCTCATTTATTAGTGGGGTCTGTTCTTACTACTATTACTGCCCTTAAAGAGAGAATATTTATGTATAACTTTATTATCCAAAAATGTGTTTAATGACTTTGTTCTTGTTATTTTGTTACTCAACTTTATTTTCTTCCATTCTTTGCCACGGTTGACAGATAATTCTCAAATTATTTTTTTTTGTTCCTACTTCAGTGTTCCAGTTTTGTTTGTGATTGTCAAAATACCTAGATATTTATCTTTTCTCTGCAGAGATATTCTACGTACACGGCCAAAATGTGAAATATTTGTCTTGGAAAAGACTTTACATGAAACATGAAAAAAATGCATAAAAGTTCTTCTACATCACATTTGTTATTGGTTTGGATATCCTTTCAGATGGGTTTCTTTCTAGGCATGAAAAATAGTCTGACACATCTATGTAGAACTGACCTAATTTTATGCTGTTAATGTTATGTTCAATTTTACTCTGACACAGTATTGTTATATTATTCATGTTTTCTTCCAGGCAAACGGAGTGGGCGTAGTAAAAAATGGAAAGAGATGCTGAAGTTGCCCCCTGTCAGTCACTGTGAGGGTATTCGGTGCTCCATTGGTGAGTGTCCCATAGCATAAAGCTTCTCCTTGGAGAGAGAAGGCCAAGAGTTTGGTGATGTTAATGGAAAGGATTCTGTCTTGCTTCTAAATGCTAAATAGCAAAAAAAAAAAAAAAAAGCTATGGGACTTCTACTATGATGGAGAACTTAGGAGAAAATAAAATTTATGAGAAGACAAAAACTGTATCACAGCTCCTTGTTTGTTAAAGGAAACTGTTCCTAAAGAATAGGTTTACCTTGAATTAGAAAAAGGAATCACATTATAAATTGATGGTAATATATTTTACCCTTTTTCTTAATGTCTTGTAATAGATTCTTTTTAACCTTTTCTGTTATTATCTTGTATTCCCTCTTTCCAAACAATCTTGTTTGCTTTGGTATTGCTGTTTCACAGTATGGCTGCTTTCTGCACTCTAACCTAAATTGACCTCAAACATATTTCAGTGTGTTTTTAGTAAATGGGATAGTCAATAGAACACAGATGTGATGAAGAATGTTTCATTATTCTTTGAGATGATTGCATATTTATAGTATCTTTGATAAATATGTTAATGTAAAATCTTCATTTTTAGTGATGTTTTTCTGACCTCAAAGGGGAGTAATGACTACGCTACTACAAAAATTAAAATGAAGGTATTTATATTTTTTTTTCCAGAAAGAGACTATAACCAGCTTTGTGACAAACAGCCAATAGGAAGACTTCTCTTCAGGCAGTTCTGTGATTCCAGACCAGATTTGAAAAGATGCATTGAGTTTCTGGATGCAGTGGTAAGCAATAAGAAATGGATGATGGCTATCAGTAGACACGTATATAAATATTTGGTTTTTGTGCTAGTTTTGCTGGGATAGAGTTAATTTTCTTAATTGTAGCTCATTTTGTGCTATATTTTGGATTTTAGACATATTGATAAAAAGGATGTTTTAGTTCTTGCTGAACAGTGATTACACAGTGTTAATCCCTTTGTGTTCATGCTGCCCTAAAGTGAGGAGGCCAGTGGTGCACAAGAAGTTGCGAGTGGACACAGCCAGGACAGCTGAGCCCAAGGGATAGCCCATAGCACATGGTGCTGTGCTCAGCAATAAAAGCTGGGGGAAAGAAAGAGGAAAGGGGGAAGTTACAATTTGCCAGCTCGCTGTTATACATGAGAATGAAGCCCTACTTTCCTGGAAACGGCCAAATATCTCCCTACCAATGGGAAGAAATGAATTCATGTCTTACTTTGCTTTGCTTGTATTTGCAGCTTTGCTTTATCAAACTGTCTTTGTTTCAAGCTGCAAGATTTCTCACTTCTGACCTTCTGGTTATTAGTGGGGGAAATGAGTGAGCGCCTGTGTGGGGTTTAGCTGCCTGCTTGGTTGAAGGCACAACCATTTTATTAATTTTCTCTATGCATCTCTGTTTCCTAATGCTGTATACTTAAAAACATAGTGTGATCTACTCTTTGCTGACTGTAAAGCTGTGACTTCTGATGGGTGTTGTAAAACTGTCTGTTACTTAGAGGAAAATGTTTAGTGTTTGCTATAAAGTCTCTGCAATCTCGGTATGGTGAGAGCTACAGAAATGGGTATGATGGGAAAAAGAGAAGCATTTTTAGGAAGATGTGCTGCTTGGCTTCTAGAGCCTGAAAGGATGCCTGTATTATGAGTATTACTTGCTATACTCAGGCTTCAAAATGTTATAAACATAGACTTAAAAATGTTGCAACTTGCATGGAAGCCCTAGGCTACACAGCATGTGCTAATTAAAAACAATACAATGGAGACGGAAATTTAGAAAACCATTTATGGAAGGAGAAAAAACAGTTTTTTGAGACTAAGGGAAAAGGTCTTGAAATATTTGCATCTTGATATCTAATGCTGAAGAACAAGGGGAGGAAGGAAGTGTGCCCACAGCTATATTTTGCAAAAAATCCTCAGCCCGAAACCCTCTTAGGGAGGGGGAAAGTAATGAGAAGATTAGGCACAAAACAGCCCTTAAGAGGTGAGAGTAACAGCTCAGAGCGTTTGATTCTTTGTCCCTCACAGTTAATCCGAGAGCAATAAGATACTGTTTCAAACTGAGATTGCTGCTGAAAGAACAGGTTTTCTCATTCCAGCCATTTTTGTTCTTACATGCAGAGAACAAATGACCAAAGGAGAAAGAAGTAGGGTAGTGCTGCTGCTTGCATGCATCCCAAACTACAATATTGGAATGCAAGATGGCTCTGGAAGAGGCAGGGTGTAAGGAATGTACATGGGATTATTGCTGTGCCTCCCATTTCACTCTGTCTTCCTTCCCCTGCAGGAGTAAAAACTGAGGCACTAGATCAGCTAAAAAGGAATTTGAGTGTCAAATTAGTGGAATGATTTATATTTGTCAATGAATCTGCCTGCAATTTGGCTTACTCCCCAGGTGTGTTTCACTTTTGTGACTCCCAGGAGCTGTTTGAGAGCCAGATTCCAGAGACTAGATTGAATGGAAATCCAGAACAGTGGAGCTTCAATTCCTGAAGTGAATATAAACCAGAGCCCTTAATGAGTGCCATGTACTGACGCCTGTGGATGTACCTTTAATGGTTACAACTTCTATACACATTTTAATTCCTGTATCTTAGATAAGGAGTAGCAGAATCTTTGGCAGCACAAAAGATAGTGAGCCTTAGGCATGACTGTAAGGCAGGTGTGTCCTTGCTCTACAGGTGTCGTTTTCACATAAAACTGTCTCTAAGAAGTAACTGGTTTTCACTAACTGAAAAATTTGAATTGTTTTGAAATACACAACCTATAATGTTGTGTGGATTGCAACACTTGTGTGAGTTAACAAAGACTGGCATAACTGAGATAATATTATGTAAGGGATGGTTTCACAATTTACTTTTTTATTTGTTGTTTAACTTCCATTTGAAAAATCAGGGTGAATTATTATTCTTGGGAATAATTTAAACAAGATAACTTTTATTTGGTGGCTCTTACAGTCTGAAACTAGCATCCTGTCTTGATGAAGGATGTGAGATAAAATAGCTGCTGTCTCTTACAGATGGTTCCTGAATTAGCCTGATTCCTTTTGTGGGATTCAGCACTGGACTTGAGTAAGCTTGTTTTTTTGGGAGCTGTGGGGTTTTTTTTTGTTGGTATTCATTGTAAGGCAATACAGGAAGCAAAAGCTGAGGTTATTTGGTTTTTACCTTGTCTTTTGCCAGTTTAGCTTTTTAAATTGTTAAAGAAATTTTAGACTTACTCTTTTGGAAAAAAAATAATTCTCCAAATGAAATGTCATAGCCTTAAAACCTTGCATCTTAGTTAATAAAGTTTTCTTTTACATGAAGCAGTGTGATTTCAGCAGTGTGGTTATTTCAGGAGTCCAAAATCAAGGTAGTACCAATACAATGTTGTCTACCTGTACTGAATACTGAGTCTGGTAAGCTCCAATTTTGGGAATTGTGTGACCTAAAAGTCTGGAGTCAGCTTGGCTTTACATAAAGGAGAGTTGTGAAATAATTGAATGTAAGTGATAGAAATTAAAGTGAGGAATTAGAGTTATCCAATCTAGTGACTCATTTCACTAGCTAGGGACAAGGTTACTCACATATTAGAAGAACTGGGTGACAGCTCAAACTTCCCTGTAAGTAACAGAATTATTTGGAAAGGCCATCTCTCAAAATTCCTTTTAAATTACGCTATCAACTTAAAACAGCATGCCTAACTATTTGTGTTAAATTAGGGTTGAAGATGCTAAGTACACTGAACTTGAACTTTAGGTTGATAAACTTTTCTGACTTGCTCAGGTTGCTTAGCAGAAGAATTCCTTATCATTAGACTTTTTTTTTTTTTTGTGGAATTGAACAGCAGAAATTACTTGCATTTGAATTGATGGATTTGAATAGTGTGCTGAAGTGGGTGATTCCATAATGTCTCAGTAGAAGTTGCTGATGACTTAGTAATGAGTCAGTGGATTAGTTGTCCTTAATGGCAGAACTGGAAATCAGGCATTCTGTTATTTCCAGTATTGTGTGTGTGTTTGATTCATGAACTGTCATTTTTTTAGTGTTCTAGTTTTTGTTATAGAGGTAAAAACTTCTGATTAGATCATTTACTTGTAATTTCCAATGAGGTTTCTAATGATTGTTGTCCCAATATGCCAAACAGTTGTTTGGTTTGATAAAGTCCTCCATTCTGGAAGTCTGCCGTGTATTCTTTGTTCCTGGGTGCATGCATTTTCATCCTGAAATATGAAATAAGCTTTGATTGAGTTGGACCAGCTAACAAACCTAATACATGTTGCTGTTTGAGATTGCTCTTTTCTAATTCACCTTCCCCAGATTTTGTGTTGTCTTTAAATGTTGTAAATTCTGATGTCTGCTTCTAGATTATTCCATAAAATTATAAATAGTAGGTAGTTCTTGGAGTTTTTCAGTAGTAGTATCTGTGTGGTGATTTGTTAGTTGTGGGTTTTTTCCATAAGTAGCTACTCCTGAAGCTCCATTCAGCTGCCAGTTGTTTATCTGCAAAACTCACTGTGTTGCACAATTCTTTTTCTGTGTCTCAGTACCAGATGTTACTAAGTCAAAAACTTTCAAAATTTGTATCTACTCAGTTTTATTTTTTTCTAAGAATAATGTTTGGTTTAGATCTCATTTATAAGCTTGTAGAAAGTAGTTTTATCCTGGTTTTACCCAAAACTGTGGCAAATAATAATACATGAAGGGAAATAAAGTACAGTGAAGAAAAAGCTGATTATTTTACTCTTAATTATTTTCCTTCTGGGTCATTCTGTCCTGTGGTACCATATAAATACTGTTTCACTGTAATTGATCTAGTTTAACCTCTAGGATGCAGTTTCTGTGATTGCATTGATACTAATTGTTAGGTTTTGTATGTTTTCCAAAGATTAAATTCCATGTGCTTTGTGTTTTTCCTTAGGACTGTTCTTCATACATGTTTCACTATATAGCCTTCTGTTCCTTTTATATTAGGAGTATTGTATTATTCTTGATAAAATTTACCTATCATCATGTAAAAGATGCCAAGTGGCTCTGAACATAATATGATTTTCAATTCCATTCCCCTAGGCAGAATATGAGGTATCTTCAGACGAAAAGCGCATAGACTGTGGCCTCAAAGTTTTAGAGACGTACTTCACTAATGGGGTAAATATATAGCAAAAGATTTTCTCAAGTGCTTTGTGTCAGATAAATAGAGAGATCTAAGAATTTCTTTGGGACTATCATAAATCATGTACATTTTTCAAAACACCCCAGATTTCTTTAGTCTGGTTTGAAACAGTTTCCTGTGTGTGTGTTTCTTTCTCCTTCTTTCCATCCTGTCAAGCCAAAGAGGTGACTTGCTTCTTTGGTGATAGACTTATGGAGAAAAAAGGAAGTTTTACTTATTGCCAAGTTTGTTCCTCCAGATACTGAAATAGTAAATAATTGAAATAACTTTCAGTGCATTGTTGTGTAACAGGAAATAAATAAAAATTTCACTCAAATACAACTTTCTTGATTTTCTCTTTAGTCAGACTGTTCCTTTCTTTTTTCCATATTAAAAATTTTTAACTTATCTTTGAATACAAAACTTTTAGTTTTTCTATTGATTTACACGCTTTCATTGTTGCTTTCCTTTATTTTTTATTATGTTAAGTCTGCAGCACACTTGCCAGAAATACCTCAGGAAACAGTAAATGAATGTAAAGCAAGACTGGAAAAGAACCCTTCCAAGGATCTTTTCATGGACTGTACTAGGTAAGTTAAAAATGCCTAGTGCTAAATTAGAAAATTACGAGAAATTTGTGTGTTTCTAAGGAAAGTGAAAGATGAAGTTGTTATACCCAGAAGTACTGAGTGCCTGAAATGAGTAAAGTAAGAAACTTGGAACAGATTTATTAAAAGACTGTTTCCTTCAGATGTGATTTAGATGTTTGACTTTTGCAGAGCTTTTTCTTCAATGCTGCTTTTGCATTCACACTGTTGTCTGCCACCAAGAATTCTGTAAGATAAATGGTATTTCTCTCTATCGTATTCTTACTTTTTGAGTGACTCTCTTCCGTGATGAAAGTACTCAGAAAAATATGAAGTTATAAGTTGAAGCTTGAAAGGTTTCTGAACAATGTTAGACATCTAAGGTTCTTGAAAATGGGTTTAACTAAGGCCAACATTTAAGTGCCATTAAGATGGCTGATTAGAGGATCACTTGTAATACTTGACATAAAACAATACAACTTGGTTTTGTTCTGCAGTCATGAAGTGGTATTTCCCATGGTAGTAACAGGGGAGGCTTTTCTTGGAGGGATGGTACATGTTTATGAGTGTTACATGTCTTTCTAAAGCCTTTGTTTCTAATATTTCTGGTTCTTCGAGGCATGCTTGATCATGTCTGAAGGATGACTACAGGTTTTGTCACTGCTTGGGTCATCTCCCTGGCAACAGAAATAAGCATGACTTGTAGCAAGCTGAGATTATAAGATTGGAAGGGCTGTGTGAGAACACCACCTCGTAAAACATGTCTCAAATGGAGTGTCTCATGTAGGTGATTCCCTTTACCCTGTCCAATAAATACCTGACTACAGGTTGAATGACTTGTTTCCCTCCCCACCTCCATCTTGGTGTGTTTCATTTAAGGGAATGATAAGGTACTTAGTGTTCAAGGTTTGGATATGGCATTTAGAACTTCAGTTTCAAATCCTGGAAAAAAATTATTTACCAGTCTCCAAAGAATGCATGAAACCTTGTAGATACTTTGAGGTCATATTTGCAGGGTCATGCATGTATAAAATAGCTTTTGAGAAACTGATGTTTAAGTGGGTTTGAAGACAATAAAAATGCAGGAGTCAGTGTCTAGTTCCTATAAGTAGCAGTAGTTTGGCCTTCTCAAATGCTTTGACAGGAACAGTTTTCTGTAACACACTCACTTTGTGAGACATTTAGCTTAAAACCCTTGTAGAGCACACTGGCAATATTTTTCTGCCTACAGCTTCATCAATATGTTTAAATATGTCTGTAAATTGATAGCATGTCCTGCTTCAACAGCCTTTTCCAGAATAAGATGGATTTTATTTTTCTGTTTATATTCCTGCTAGGATTGTCCATGAATACCTAAGCAAAAGACCTTTTGAAGCTTACCAGGAGAGTGTGTATTTTTCCCGTTTTTTACAGTGGAAATGGCTGGAAAAGTAAGTTTGTTTATAATGTTTTCATTATAATTTAGCTTTGTTTTTGTGGCAAATTTTGATTTTTATGCTGGAAATGCTGTAGAGCTGAATGCTAAATGAGACCACCTGTCTAAGAAATTATGATCTGGAAGATAAGATATAAAGGATGATGTTGATGGACAGCAAGAGAACCAATACTCCAATAGTACTGTCTGTCTGTAGCCTTTAAGTGGTAAATCTTAAGTCTTTAAGTGGTATTTGGTAAATGCAAATTCAGAAATGTTTGGCTATCAAGTGTGCAGTGGAATACCAATCTTTCTTGGGAGTACTATCATTCCTTAGCTTCTTGGTCTAATTAGTGGTTAATAAACTGATTAATCTAGTATTATAACCCACTGGGTGATTGGGTAACTACTAGGTTTTTTAGGGTGGTACAGATACAGAGCTAGCAATAACAAGATAGTAAGATATATATATATATATGTCTCAGAATCTAGTTTGGACTTTTAAATCAATACTAGATGAGTGTCCAGACTCTTTCAGAAAGCTGTTTGATTTAATTTCAGCCTCCTGGGTATCCTGATCACATATTCTTTCAAATATGAAGGGGTTTGAGCACTCATTTTGTTGTAAATTCCAATTATTCCAATTATCCAATGTCTCTATTTTACTGAATTGTAAAAGCTAGTAAGAAAACTAGGGAAGTTACCCAAATTTTCTACTCAATGAACCTCCACTGTTGTCCTGAGAACAAAGCTGCAGTAACAGTGAATGCTCATTTAAAGCAAAACACTGGAAAACCCACTACCTTGTAATAGCCCTGCTCTGACATATTGAGGAGAGTTTTAGCATAGAGTGATCAGCAGCTCTACTACTTCCAGTTATCTGTTCCTTCTCCTCTGCATCAACACCTTAACAACTTGGCTCTTGAACTGCTCTTGCATACCACAACTCCTTCTTTTGTGAAAACAGACAAAGTGAGATCAGAAATGGTTTACCTTTTAAATGCTACATTGTAAGCGTTGATCCCGTTGAAATGCAGTCTGCATGTCAGCGTGTCAATTAAGTGAGGCTACAGGAGGTGATAAATGGCCTGTGATGAGAACTCCTAAGGCTCTAAGTGTGGGCAGCAAAGGGCCGAGCTGACCAGCTTTTCTTCCTGCTATCGGCAGTGCCTGGTGACCACATGAGGGAGCCCATGTTTCTTAGCAGAGCACCCCTTTCATTTGAAATTCATCTTATTACAGTACTTCTACATGAGATTAAGGCAACATTTGTTCAGAAATATGTCAGAACAGAAAGGAGAAAATGAAGACAAGACCTCGTGGTGGGGAGGGATTACTAACATGTAATTCCTGTTGTAGTAATTGTTTCTTTCTGTTAATCAGGCAGCCAGTAACCAAACACACATTTAGGCACTACCGAGTACTAGGCAAAGGTGGATTTGGAGAGGTGAGTACAGAGGTATCTTTCTACAAGGCAGTTCTTAAGGAATTTTAAAAAGAGGAGAGTCTGTTTAACTCTTGTCTCTATCAGTCTGCATTTGACACATCACCAGGCAAGCTGTTGTAGATACAAACTGCTTTAATGTGTTAGCTTAAGCATTGCAGGTCATGCACAAAGCTGCAGAAAACTTGTACTGACTGACAACAGTTGCTCCTATTTCGAAATTCCACTTGGAAATGAGAATTTAGTTGCAATTTGCTAATTATATAGAATATTCATGAACCTAATTTAGAATCTATAGATTTTATTAATTCTGTTTATAATTCATTGTACTGCCCAAAGATATTTTAATCAGAGCCCTATATGGAAGGAGAAGGCCTGTTTCTCCTGTTTGATTGTGATGTGAATATTTGTCCTTAACACATACTAGGACACTTAACACTGTTACTGTAGTCACTTATTTCACTAACACAGGATCCACAGTTTTAGACCACTCAGTCCAGAAAGAAATGTGTTTGCCTCTGCATAATCACTTTTTCTATTTCTGTTACAGTTTTTATGGACCTTTAAAGTTCTTTCATGAGCAAAGACTCTGTATTGATACTTACAGATGATAATTTTCTGAGAGCATTAATGAGTTTTAAAAGAAAATTAAATTTAATCTTCTGCAAAATAAAAATTCTAAAAAACCTCAAGCATCTCTGACACGCCATCCTTCTTTTTGTAGGTGTGTGCCTGTCAAGTACGAGCAACAGGAAAAATGTATGCTTGCAAAAAGCTAGAAAAAAAGAGAATAAAGAAGAGGAAGGGAGAATCAATGGCTCTAAATGAAAAAAGAATTCTAGAAAAAGTGAATAGTAGGTTTGTAGTAAGTATCTACTTCCAATCTGTTTTCAGAAATTTGTCTAATTTTGTTTACTTTATTTCAGTCTCTTGCAGGAGCTTGAGGGCACAAAACTCTTTTTAAAATTGATTTAGGGAGTGCATGATCATAGAGAGAAATGATTGATGCAATAATAAATACATTTTGTGTGTGATTGGGAATAGTTCTGTGCACAGGGATTTTTCTTCTGTCCACCTGCTTTATCTCTCACAGCCAGAACATTAGGCTGTGTTTCAGCATGCTGATGCCACTGAATCTTTTTGTCCTCTGCTTAATAGTTGAGTTTTTATATCCTGAGGTACTTTCATAGCATTTGTTACTGTGTTGCTGATATATTTTAAGATAAATATGACCTTATAATAGTGTATTTATTAGATTATATTGCTCTGTTGTGTGCCAAGGCTTAAAGAGGTATCTTGGATGTGAAACAATTAATTTTTTAGTGGAACATCCATGTAATTGAAATCTTAGTTTTAATATCTAAACCTGATGCTGTTGTGTAAATTATGGTCTGTTAGTAGCTCTAATTACTAAGCAGTGAAAGAAGTTAAAATGTTCAAAGATACACCAAGTAAAACTTTCCCCAGGTAGTGTTTAATTGAAATGTAATTTAAATGTTATTTTCAAATACATTTTGCTTTGGTTTGACAACCATTTGCTTCTAAATTTTGTATTGCTGTTAAGAGGATTTTAAAGTAGCTGCACTAGAGGATAGCAAAAGTTATTTATAAATATATATGTATAAAATATGTATGTATTTTCTGACAAGTTTTATGTATTGAAAAACCCCACTGTAGAATACTTAAGAAAGAAGAAAAATGATAAAAAAGATTAAATTGTAGAAAAATTGAGAACCTGCTGGCCAGATACATTAATATTTTAAACTATTGTAAATTGTGGTTTTTGTATAAGTTTGCTAATGTTAATTTTGCACAAGGCTTGCGTTGTGGGTTTAAATTGATTGAAACTGAATCCAGAGGGTACCTGAATTTATCCATAAATTACTAGGAGAGTGAAACTTCTATTTTTTTAGCATATGTAAACACTAAATCAATAATTGATCCAAGTTGAATTTGAAATCGCTTTATAAAATTGATCATGAGTTATTTTCCTCTTGCTAGCCAGTGGTGGTTTTCTATACAGCAGAGAAGATCTAGGTCTAGCAGTAGCAGCAATACTGGTTTTGAAGTGGGTAGATAACTTGTCATGCCTCTGTCACAAGTACAGTCATAAATAGCTGAACACATCAGTTAGAACCACCAAATGGGAATCTATGCCTCGAGTAGCTGACTTCTATATTTATTTAGTTTTATTATTTAGTATTGTATTTACACTTCTGAAGGAAGTGTTTGGATCTCTTACTGAATTAAAGCAATTATTTACTTGTACTGCACTTAAAATGCATGTTTTGAGTAAAAAAATAAAAAAAAAAAACCAAAAAATTCCTACTGATTTTTTTTAACCTAGCTTGCTTACCTAATGTAAGCTAAGTATATGTTTGAGTTCCATTGCTCTTAGTACAAGTTAGGTAATTTTGAAGATCCTACCAGATGACCATCTATGCAGCATAGCTTTTTCTATTGAAAATTAATTTGTAACTTAAACAGTTATATTTTAGGATATTACATTGTGTTAAATGGGGAGGGTTTTTTAAATTCACAAGTCTACTTTAAAACTTTAAATGCACTTAAGAAACTTTTACCTAAAACCTGAAAAAAAAGTACGCTGCTTTGTCCTTGTCAGTCAGCACCAGACATGAAGTACAGTGAGAAGAAAGGTTGTGAAGGGATGTACTGAGCCTTTGCTGTTTGGCAAGTTCTCAGTCAGGGAGATATGCAGTTACCTGGGGGGGAGGCAGGAATAGAAAAGACAGATTCAATTTAAAATAATTTGAGATTCTCTAGAGCAGATTTGAGTCTCATAGTTCAGTAAGGTGGTTTGGCAATGCATAATTCCTGAGGTACTCATAAAATAATTAATATGCCTATACTAACTGGACAAAGACTATTACAGGTAACATGCAGCTGAGGGGCATCATCAATACTTGTATTTTCTGTGTGGAGCTCTGTGGTATCTGCCACTAAGCTTTTGTGTTGTGTGTATGGTTTGTGTACACAGGCAAATTAGTCTGAATTCCTTTGTGTCTTCCAGTACTCTGCAAGAGTGATTTTCCACTTGCATGTTTTGTTCTTTTTGTTTTGAAAAAGGATTCATAAGTTGATTGTACTGGAAAAAAAGAGCTGTGAATTGTTTTGAGGTTTATGAATGAATAATGGTTGTGTTCTAACCCTGCCCTTTTTAGGTTAGTTTATCCTATACATATGAGACGAAAGATGCCCTGTGTTTAGTATTAACCATAATGAATGGAGGGGATCTGAAGTTTCACATATATAACATGGGAAACCCTGGCTTTGATGAAGAAAGGGCTATTTTCTATGCTGCAGAACTGTGCTGTGGTCTGGAGGATTTGCAAAGGGAGAGAATTGTTTACAGGTGAGTTTGATCTACAGTTACCTGTACTTTTCCACATCTCTTCAGCATTGAACATATTAATTGTTTCCTACTAAAACAAGTTTGTATTTTAATTTTATAGGAAAGGAATAAGAAAAAATTGTTTAGTAGTCCTTTTCATGGCATGTCCCTATGAATATACCTCTTATGTCTTCTTGGTGTTGATTTAGGTCTTGATGCTTGATATATTTTAAAAGAGCATAAAGTTGATTCAAGGTTTGTTTGTAAAATGAAATTAAGCTATGATTTACATAGCAAATTACTTTATATTTTCAATAAATAAGTTTTAGGAATATGAGATTGTATTCCTGCCCACTCTAAATTAGTTCATGGAGGTCTGTAGAAGTCCCTGGCTGCATTGCATGTTGCACTCACAAGGGTAACAGGATAGTCATAGCCCATGTGAAATGCTCCTTCTGTTTTAATTTCAGATTCCTCCAATAAACTTATTACTGCCTTTGAATTAATGAAACTATCAGAAGCTTTGTGCATGGCAATTGAGATTGTATGATTTTAATGCTCTGTTTTGTCTCTGTACGTACATCTTTTAACCCCTGGTATGCATTCATATTACAGAACAAGCAAAACAAACTTAGTGGTGGACCAAGAATGCCTTCTTTATACTTCTGATGTGTAATACCAAGTACCACTTATTTCAAAGAATATTTAAAGCATAACTTCAATATAATGAGTCTTAGTCTTTTCCCTCCCCAGTGTAGAAGACCAACACAAACACACAGAGTGGGAAGTGGCAGAACCAGTGTGAATCAGACTTAATGCTGGTGGCTGGATGTGGTTCCCTAGAGAATTTGGCCAATCTTGCAATATTACACAGTATGTTTTGGCATACACTTAGGAGGGAAGCATGGGTGAGAGATTTCATCAGCTACAAGTAGGTCATTTCACACTGCCCAAATGAAAACAAAACTGATTGTTTAAAATACAAAATAACAACAACAAAAAACCCCAAACCACAGCCCTGTGTTTTAGGCCCAGTCTGATAGCTGTTTGCCTACAAGACGACCCTCAAACACATATGTTAAATCCTAGTGTTCTCCAGTTCTTTTAACTCTGATCTCTCCTGGTTTTTCTGCTATTGTAATCCTGTATTTGATGTCCATTTATTAACATTTTGGGGATTGTCGAGACTTAAAAGCATGAGAAGCAGAGCATCTTTATGACTCTTGTATACAGTTAATCTCATAAGATAATGAAACTTTACCATGAATACACATGCTACAGAACATCAATTTACCAATATATGGGGAAAAAACCCTACTTAGTTTTCTTTGTGAACAGCTGTCTCTCATTTAAAATGTCAACTCTAAAGTCATTCTTCCTAAATTTTTTTCTTTCATGTTATTCAGTCTCTTCTTTTTGTCACAATTGTATGTAGACATATATATACACATATTGTTGTTAATAATCTATTCCAATAACTTATTCTTTAGCCAACTGCTGGGTTTTGCATGTCAATTTCTGGCTTATATTTATGGTGGAATAAATCTAAGAGACCATCTTGGTCCACGTGCTTACTGATGCATACCACAAATACACCTATATATAAAATAACATAAATTTTAAAAAAAATAACAATATACATTATAACTGACTGTAGTGCACTCTTATAAATAATAATGTACGTTATACATTTTATGCAGATTTTCATGCCTATTTATATGTATGTATATCCTCAGGAGAATCTGCTAGGGGATAAATCCTAGAACAACTTTTAATTCAGCTTCAATGACTCTTCAAATTTTCCTTGAGCAGGGGAAAATTCAGACATTCCCTTCAATATTTTCTTTTGTTCTCAGAGTAAGAATGCAAAAGGTCCAAAATTGCATTGCTGAATTTATTGCCCTTTTAATATTTCCTGAGTCTTGCTGTCATTTAGTAGTTAAAAAATGTTGTTTGTGAAACTTTTATGTTTACAATAAAGTAATAGGAAACTTCCAGAAAGTTACTGCAAAGAATCCTAACTAGGTGAAGTGTCTGGTAAGCTTTAGAAGTTGCATGTCCAAGTTAAAGAAATTGAGTTTGAATGGATCATATTAAGCCTCTGCTTAGTATTGGGATTATTACTCTTTGATGATTTTTGATGCCTTGGGGTGAAATATAGCAAGGGGTCAGCATCAAACTGCAGCAAGCACTTGTGTTTAACCACTGGGTAGTTGTAAAGCTGATACTCCTCAGGAGAAATGCTTTTCACTTATGAGCACAAATTTGAGTGTAAATGCTGGTTCTTTATATCAGAATTTTAGTGTTATATTGCCTTTGTTAATGTAAATGGATTAAAGAGGTGGATCAAGGAAGTGGATCTTGAGTTCTCTGGTTAAACTATTTATATTGTAGGCCATCGACTTCACAGCTTTTTTTTTTTTGTTTTGTTTATACATGGAACTGGAAGAATTGCTTCAGTCAGAACCAAGAAGTCTTCTCTTGAATCTGTTGTGCTTGAGGGCTAATAGTTTTGTCTTTGTTTAATTCACATTTCTGTTGTTTAATTTGTAGAGACTTGAAGCCTGAGAATATACTTCTTGATGACTGTGGTAAGTAAAAATAATTTTGAAATCAGGAATTACACCTCTAATTATTACCATGCCAAAAATGTAAGGGATTTCTTCATGATAAGAGACCTAATTGATGAATTTTAATTTAGCAAAGAAAACAGTGCCTTGCTTTTTAGAAAGCAGGGGAAAACTTTGGGGGTCAACAATTATGTTTGAAGGGTCAATTTTCTACCTTCAAATGGCTACTTTTTGCCTTTTGCTCCTCCTTTTCCCCTTCCTCTTGATTTAAGATCACTAAAACTTTTATATGGATTTGTTTTGTTGTTTGTTGGTCTTTTCTTGAACTATATAAACATGATTTATTAGATGGAGGGGCCAGAATTTTACTTAGTAAACCAGAATGTTTATCCAGTAAGAAGAAATCTGAAGTATTTCTGTTTTAACATTTCAACTGAAAGAGATCTGATGGTCCCTGATGCCTATGTGGCTGGAAGGAATCAAGGAAGTACAAACAATATGAAGAAATGTTTGTTAAAAGCCAAATTAATTCTCTTTAATGACTTTGTATGCAAGTCATTACCAGAATCTTCTGAATTGACTTTGGAACATGTGCAGGAATCCTCTTCTAAGCTGTGGATGAATATTACAAGTTTGTTCTTGTAACTGCTGAGCATTTTAGTTGAGGAAAAACTGTTTTTGAAGTCATTAAGCACAGTATTTTTTTTCAAAGTCAGCGTGTCCTGACTGATAAATTTCAAAAAAGATGATGCTTGAGAGAAGTCACTTTCCATGAGCTAAAGCTTTGCTAGACATCAAATGCATTCTTTATTTTTTCTCTCCAGCAATGTCTTGGAAAAGCTGAAGGCTTCTTTGAGGAAAAAATGTAGCCTTGCAGGACTGCACTAGAATGCTTCCTCTCTGCCAGGGATATTTTGATCTAGTTCCAGAGAGCACAGGATACTAATTAGAAAATCGCTTCAGGAGCTCACATCTTGCACTTGAAAAGGGTTCATCAGATGTCAGGGAATACAAGAGCATCTGAATGTATTTAAAATAGCATTTGCTGCTCCAAAGCATTTACTTTTTTCTAACCAGTATATAGAGTGGTACTTGACTTTCTCCACTCTCTCTCTCTCCATCCCCTGATTATTTAACACATGTGCATAAGAAATCAATGTGCTGGTAACTAATATTGATGCTGCAGAGCTTTTCGAATGCCACAGCATATATGCACAAAGGTGAAGTGGGCATTGGAATCAGCTACCCAGAGAGGTGATGCAGTGTCCGCTCTTGGAGGCTTTCTAAACAAGTATTTAAAAAGCCTTGGACACCTTGGGCTGCCTGGTTGCTCAGAAGGTTTTACTAGAGACCTTCTGAAGTCCCTTTCAGCCTGAATCATTCTGTGAGTCTGCTGTTTCTGTAAACAACAGTATCCCTGTCCTTACAACCAGTATTAGAAATAAGTGTGGGTTTTGATCTTTTTTTTCCTTTTTCAGCAATGAATCTTTCTACAAAATTGTTTTACAATTGGATTGAAAATGTAATTGTCCCCTCTTCTGTCTGGACTTCCACATTTTTATTAAGATATGTGTTTTAAAATTAAAATGTCAATACACAATTCCTGCCTTGAAATGTATTGAATGTGCTTGAAACAGCTCATGAGTTCATCCAACAAAGAGCTATATTTGTCCATGGGAATGTAAGGGAGAGTGGGGTGGATTTATTCCCATTGCCCTGATTGGACTGGTGCATGACAAACCAGTCTATTGCCAGATGGACTCTCTGTTAGAGGTACAGCTGTAAAGGCCATGTGTGTGATAGGGGAAGGTCATCAACTCAAGAAATCTGGCTGATAAAGTGCAATAGAAGCTGTTTTCTACTTATAAGTGATTCATGACAAGAGGAAATCTGAGAATTGAACTGAGATGTTACAATATAAATAATTCTGAGTAGGTTATTGACTGGGCTGCTCTGGGTTTGGGGTGGGAGTGGGCATAGCAATTCCAAGTATTCGTGTTTGGCATTATTGGGGTACTTCATTACAGGAAAACAAGCTTTCTCGGTACAGGCTACAGTTTTCTCACATTTGGAATAAATTAAGTAAATTTTGAAGTTTCATTAAGAAGGCAGAAAGCTAAGTGCTTGTTGTGGGTAGAGAGAATGGAAAACCACAAGTGTCTGATGCATAGATAGAGAATCTGAAACAAGCGTTTCTATTTGTCCAAGGACAGCAGCTTATGCCAAAGCTAGGAATTAAGAGTGCTTAAGAGCAATTTATTTTTGCATGACCTTCAGAAAATCAGTTATATCTTTGCCTCTCTTCATAATTTTAAGGAGGAGCTGAATAAAACAATCTTTTCTGGTTAAGTTAAACTTAGGGCTATATGAATGTTTTGATACTTTGCAGTGGTGTGTTTTATGAGCTATGCAATATAATTTTTTTTGTTTTAAAATGATAATACTTCATTATTTTTGCTGATTATGTATAATTTATTTTAACATAAATAGGACATATCAGGATTTCAGATCTTGGATTAGCTGTGCAGATTCCAGAAGGTGAAACTGTCCGGGGACGTGTGGGGACTGTTGGTTACATGGGTATGTAAAGCAACCTTTGCTAGTTACATTTTAGCAGAAAATTTGCTTCTGTGAATATAAGGACTGTATTGGGCCTGGATTAGTTACTAGACATGTTATAGGAAGAAGAAACGTTATAATATGCATTTGTAGATGTTAGCATTTAATTATAAACCCACTGATGAACTTGAAAACTTAACTGAAAATTCTAGCTTTAGGCAGAACTTTAAGAAAGCACCTAATTTTTTCTGAGATTAAAAGAAATTTAAAGTCATAGTCATACTGTGACAATACATTTCTTTCCATGCTTTGGAAAACAGCATTCTTGTTGTTTTTTTTTCCTTCATTCTCTAAAGAATACTGGTTTTAAGCATTAAGGAAACTATGTTTTTCTCTTGGCTATAAACAGAGTTCTCACTGTAGAAATAAAAGTTTCTTCAAAGTACAGAGCACTCGCACAAATATGTCTGCACAGAGCCCAAAGAGAGTACCTGAGAGTTTTTCCAATGTACACAATTAGTAAATTTAAAGTGAAATGTTGTGGGTGTGTGTTTGTTTTTTGTTTTGTAGCTCCAGAAGTGCTCAAAAATGAAAAGTATACATTCAGTCCGGATTGGTGGGGTCTTGGCTGTTTGATTTATGAAATGATTGAAGGACAGTCTCCATTCAGGAAGCATAAGGAAAGAGTTAAACGGGATGAGATTGACCGGAGAGTAAAGGAAGACCAGGAAACATACTCGGACAAGTTTTCAGAGGAGGCAAAATCCATCTGCAGGATGGTGGGTGAAGAGACGTAGAGGTTTGAAAATTAAATTTCTAATCCTTTTAAAGAGACCAACTACTTCATTTTAAAATCTTGACATTTTTTCAGAACTGGATTTCTTGAACCTTTCTTTAGTTCACATGAAAGTTTGTGATTGTTCATGATCTGTTCAGTTACCAAATTGCAAGAATTCAGAACTTTTCTCAAGATGAAGGAAAGCTGCATAGATTGATTATTCATCACATGAATGAAATGGTCTAGTACTGCTTGGACCACTCGTTATTATAGATGGAGTACAATAGCATGCTCATCTTGGATACTGCATGGAAGCTTGTGGCCGAGTAGTACACCAGTTTCTTCACCTAAAACATTATCTACAAGACAGTGGCTTTTATTTTTTCCTATCTTATCTGTTCTCAAGTTTATACAGAAAACTTCACAAGTTTTCTGTACCAGTTCATGCAAGATATGTGTATTACTTAAGCCCATAGGAAAAAATATAAGTCAGTATTTCCTGAAAGGAAAGCCTGCTGCAGAGTCCGTACTGTAAAGTCTTCTCAACATGGCAGCAATTAAAATATTTTCTTATAACAATGGACATCATGTGCTTTCACACAAATCGTGTGCTTTCATGGATTCTTTTGTCTTGAAAATGTATTTGTTCCCAGAATGTTGTTGTTTGGGTTTCCAGTTAATTTTGATACATGATAAATTTATCTAATAAGAGGCCAAGTAGTAAAATAAACTGATTGAAAGATATTGTATGTAGATTTTTTTTTTTAGTTGTGGGATTGTATCACAGATCAGCTTTTATTCCGTCTATCTGCAGTTACTTGCTAAGAATCCAGGGGATCGACTGGGTTGCACTGAAGGAGGAGCTGCTGTTGTAAAGCAACATCCTATTTTCAAGAACATCAACTTCAAGAGGCTGGAAGCTAACATGTTAGAACCTCCATTCTTGCCAGATGTAAGTAGGTGAGACAGATTTGATTAGTACCTAAAAAGGCAAGAGCTATCATAATTCTATATTAGCAATCATATGAACTCCAGAGAAACCTTTAAAGTCTGTTATATTGGTGGGAGAATGCCATTGTAGCTATTGATGATAACTAATTGTTTTGTGGTATTTCATCTGAGATCACAGAACAATTTACAGTAGCTTTGTAGCTGATTCCTTAGCCCTTAAAAGTCCACTTCTGTTGGTCAGATGCAGAAGAGATTCTTTGTATTTCTCCTCCATAGAATAGTGTAATTTGGTGATCAACAATGTGAAATTGCAGACGTTTTGCTCCCTTTTGCTTATCTAGAAAAAATAAAACTGAACTGCAAGTCTCCAAATCCAAAACTTTAATGAAGCAATCTTGTATTGTACTGCAGCCACGTGCCGTTTACTGTAAAGATGTCCTGGACATTGAGCAGTTCTCAACAGTAAAAGGAGTGAACCTGGATACCACAGATGATGACTTCTATTCCAAATTTGTGACAGGTTGTGTCTCAATCCCTTGGCAAAATGAGGTAATGTACATTTCATAGAAGATTATTTTCTTTAGTACAGCAGTATAGAATATGTAATAAAAGATACAATTATAATTATTTTCTCTAGGAGATGTAAAGAGGTTTTTGCTTTAGACTTTGCTGAGAGGCTTCAGAATTTTTTTCCCAAAAACAAACAACTTGCTAAAAACTGAGATCTACGGTAAATTTTCATAAACAAAGTCTGGCATCTTGTCATCATAGACACAGCTTACAAAACAGTATTAGTATCAGTAGGACCACCTTTTCCTTGTTTTTCAGTCACATGCTATTCAGTATTGCTGTTCACAGGAGAGGGATGGAATGTTATTCCAAGTGTTCAATAAGCAAATAGGTGCAGTGCAAGCTATTTGTGTATAGCCTGGGTATCAATAGAGTATCCAAGTGACAGTAATGCAGAATTGCAGACTCACTTTTTTCAAGGTTTCAAAACAGTTCAATATCAGTTGAGTCAGACTTTTAAGGGAAAGGTTTTTTTTGTGTGCCTAGTGAATGAATATTCTAGTAGTCTGCATAGAGTACTAGAATTTTGCTGCTTCTGCATGCAATTCAAATCTTCTTTTCTGTTTTAGCAAGAGCACTTAGTAATAATTACTTAAAAATGTAGTTCTTGTTATGAGTGCCTTCCCCCCATTATAATTTATTTGTGTATGAATATAATTCTGAAATTACTATTGTCTTGAATTCTGCTAGTGTCGTTTCGCTCCCAGTATGACTGCATTTTATTTAAAGCTTGAACACAAAAGATGAGCAAATCTGGAATAATTTGGAGGAAAAAGTACATCACCTTTTGTTTTCCTTTTGCTTTTTTGCATTACATTAAGAAGGATATTTGAAAAAGTGTCATTTGACATAGAAAGTTTTCTCTGAGAAGCAGTGAACCTTGGAGAAAGAAGTATTTCCTTTACTATGTTGTAATTCTGAACTTCAGAAATGATCTAGTCATTAAAAAATGCACTGCGCCTTAATAACTAACCATTCAGAGAGGGATAAATTTGGAAGTAGTTGTGGAACTCTTGTGATAGCAATTCCTTTTCTTCAAGGAAGAACTGCAGATTTCATTGCACATTTGTGCTTATTTTTCCTTCATTCATGTTACTGAACTTTCTCTCAGACTTTTGCCTCTCAAGACTTTGTCTCACTATTCCATAATTTACCCAGTGTCATGGTTTACAACAAAAGCAGGCTGCATTTCTTACTGGTCTTTGTGCCCTCTCTCCCTCCATAAGGTTTGTTCATTTGCCTGCCTGCTGTTGTGACAGATGTGTACTGGTGGCACTTACTGGTAAATGCCAACTGTATTTGGGCATTAGCCACTCCCCTCCTTCTGACCCTGCCTGTTGGTTACATTTTGGCATTCAGTCTTCCTGCTGTCCTTTCTGTACCCAGTAATTGTGGTTTTATTTCTTTTGGTTCTGTGTACGCAGATAAAGATTATTTCAAAATTCCTTGCTTCTCTCCAGAGACCCATCTTCATTATATCTTTTTTTTCTTTTGTCCTTCTGTGTCATATTTATTAATTAAGTTCAGTACAAGGCATAAAGATATTACATTTTTTTGACTGGACTGCTCTAAAATGAACAAGATACCTGAAAATCTGTTTCTGGTTCTAAAAGCTTCTCTTTATTGCATCATAAGCAGAAGAAAGACAAGAAAGCAAAAAACGCAAGGGAGCACCTGACACGTGCCTGTGTGAGTGCTCTCATTGCTGTTCTTTAGTTCGTTGAGAGCACAAGGAGAGTCGTTGTCAGCTTTGTGCCCCTTTTGGAGACAGTGGTGTAATTTAGCTGATGAATTTTTAAGTGTTAGCAGCACCCAGCCAGAGTAAATAGATACTACGTGGAACTTGTTTGAGAGGCCTTTATGGATATTTCATTTATATTTCATATGTTTCAAAGATGATTGAAACAGGATGCTTTGAAGATATCAATGCTTATGAAACTGATGGTACTGTGTCACCAGAGAGAGAGAAGTCTCCTAAGCCAAAGAGAGGCTTCTTTCACAGACTTTTTAGTGGAGAGGTAAGGGCCTTTCTTTTCTTTCATAAGAAAATTACCTTCCATTCTTTTTTTTTTTTTTTTTTTTAAATCTGTGATAGGAAAACCAAGTTGTTCACTGCATAATGAAACTAATGAAATCTGTCTTGTTATGGCTTTGCCCCTCCACTGCATTTCAGAAATTATGGCAATCCCTATAACTCCAGGAAGCCTTCCTACCTCAGCGTTCTGTCCTCCTCTAGTTACCTGGGAAGAAGGTAGTGGGTTCTGTTAAAAGCTGTGCTGTAGACTTTCCTTTGCTAAAGAGGTTAATTTGGGTCTTGCTTCTTATATATTTTTACCATTTTTAGATGAAAATTGTGGATATGTCTTCAGATATAATTGAGGCCCTATGAAAAAACAAGCAATAAATAAGTTTATAAGCAAAAAGAAGTGTATATCCAATAAATAAGTAAATAAGCAGAAATAGCCCCAAAAGAAATGAGAAGCATCATGAAACAAAATATCTTAGGCAGTTTAATGCCCTTGCCAAAACAACATAATAGATCTTTACATAGCTGGCAATATAATGCCTTTTCTTACACACAGACTTCTTTAGTAGAATAATTTCTTGTTCAGAAAATTGAGTATTTACCATCTAGAAGACACATCATGTATTGTAATTGTCTACAGGATATAAGAAATAAAGTATTTGTAAAGGTTTGCAGTTGACAAATACAATTCTGCTTGCTCAGTGTGCCTGCACTTAGAGAGGAATTATCTAGAGAAGCTTGAGTACATTCCAATAGTGAACACTTGGGTAGGAATAACTTTTGCTTTCAAGCAGAAATGGAATAATAAAGTTGCTAGGTGCATATCGTTAAGTAGCCACAGCAAGGCCGTGTATTAAAATTGCATGAAGAAATTTTTGGTCTTTTGCTGGCAATTCACCTTTCTAAAATGGTACAATGCTAATGGAAAATACACTTTCCCCCTACTTTGAATAATGGAATAGAAGGGACAGTTGAGTGTACTAATATTCTCACATAGCTAAAGCTTGTGTCTTTTCCAGCCAAAAATCAGCAGGATTCGTACTGTCCCAAGATATGGTTCTGTGTATTGAGAAGAAGTCCTAAAAAATGAATATGGTTTGAGAGTTTGCAGTTGGTTTTGAACTAATAGGATTACAGTTAATTGTCTTGTGAAGTTAAAAGAAGGAAAGAACATTAATTAAATTTTAACGACTTGAGATTTGGGGTTGAGATTGTGGATTGAGTTTCCCACAGCATTTAGTTAGGATGGAGTAAAATGTGCTGGAAAAATACTCCCCCTCTTCCCCCCCCCCCCCCCCCCCCCCCGCCTTTCTGTGCCACATAAAACACATAAATAAACAATAGTGTTAGTTTTGCAGCTGAGTTGTCTGTCTTCTCTTGCAGGTCTGCTTTAAATCTGATTGCAGTGATGATGAGCAGGAGTCCTCCAGACTTTAAATCATTTTATGCTCATCAGAAAGGATGAGCAAATGTTAAATGTTTTATATCTCTGTAGCAAATTGTATTATATATATTTTTTATCTGAGTTCAAGGATTTTTGTACATTTGTACTTCATTTGTTTTAAGATGTATATTTTCACTAAAGGTTAATTGTACAAAAAGCAATGAGTGCCATTTGAGTGAGTGTGTTTCTGTACGTATTTGATTTATCTTGATTTTTTTTTTTTCCCCCCAGTGGAATGAATCTAGAAATACTAAAAGGATTTTAAAGCACAGAGATAAAATCTATGGTATCACTTGACTTTTATGGTAACTTGACTTTGTATGCTCCTGGTAAAAAGTCTCCTTGATCATTAGGATCTTTATTAGCAGTTTTCTTAACTGTAAAATTGCTGTACTGATAAATTTAATAATTCTGGTATTATCCAGCAGCATGACAGTGCTATTACCTAATGTATCTCTCAAGCAACTGCTAAGAAAAAAAGGGATTCATGCACTGTGGTCAGCTATTAGGAATTGCTCTTTATTATCAGGTGTTGTAGAATCTCTTTCTGTATTTCTGTATAAAGAGAACTTTGAACATTTAGCTTAATCCTGTAACAAGCTGAAGTATCCCATTCTTCTCTTTTCTACCCATCTTACACATCCTCTCCATAGAGTTTGTTGGCATGAGCCATACAAGTTGACCTATCCTAAAATTTTATAACTATATTTTGAAAACTTTGCTGTCTTTACTGAAAGGATTTCTTTTTACCTGTGGGGACACCATTTTATTTTATTTTCTGTAAAAGAAATAGTTTTTAACTCCATGTAGGATGTTACATTTTTATAATGGTTTAAAAAGCAAATCATGGGCCCTTCTTACTTATGTCCTCTCTTCTTATGTTGTAATATGCCATGTTCTAGGGTTGACAGTGATCACTGCCACTGGGGGAAGGGAAAGGTAGCATTAAGTATTGAATTTAATTATGTAAATATTTTTTTCTTATAGCCTTTTAAAACAGAAACATTAAAACATGCCTTTAATGATTACTTAATACAGATGTGGAGCTGGTATTGAAGTTTATTATGACTACCTGATGTTCATTAGTAAAACTGAGAAAAGCTGCTTGAAAACTAGGCAAGCATCCATTCTTCTGGACTCAGAGTAGGTCAGACCCTTTATTTTGTAAAGTTTCTAGTAAAACTATTAATCTGGGTACAGGAGTCAATTTAAAGAGCACATTTCATTAAGAGCCTCTTCTCTTTTCAAAACTGAGTTGGGTACTTGAAATATAATGGAATGCCCTTGGAGTTGGAGACGTGATTTTAGTTTCATGTTCTGTTCTGTCTTCTGAAGATCTGTCTCAACTGTACATGCCTTTTTTTTTTTTTTTTTTTTTTTTTCTTTCAAATCTCTGGAGCACCAACCAGACCACACATGTATTGTACACACAGAGCAACTGAATAGCCCCCGACCTCAAAAAGGTCTCTTGTGATCTGCAGACCCACTGGAAGAAACTTCGGCTGCTTCTGAGAAACTCACAAGATATATTTGATATTCAAGCCTATCATCAGGTTTTAATTCACAATATTGGTCTCTAAAGACAAAGTTGTAATGGATTAGAATTTGAAAAGATTGGAAAACCAACGTGTTGCAGAACCCTGCTGGGGCTCATCTGGTGTCTCTGAAATTGTTCCTCTTGGCTACTGTGCCACAGAAATGAGGAATTAGACTGTTTTCCTGTGTTTTCAGTGCATTTTTCCTCCAGTCTAAAACAGTACATAAGACAGCAAAATTACTCTTTTAGAGAGTACAAAGGGAGAAATTGGCAGAGGGTGAGAGGGTTTGAATGAATTACTGGAAGATGGTCTGATGTAATAGTGAAGGGATGGGAGGCTTGACAGAAATATCTGAAGAACGGGTGTTGGCTAGAACCATTATGTGTGAGACAATGAGTTGGCAGTCTGACCTGACCCTCTTTATTTTGTACCACAGCAATAGAACTCTAAAAAGATGGAATGGAAAAATAGGAAAGTAAGAAGTTTTATAAATACCTATGTGGTTGGAGAAGTCATCTTTTCTTTTCAGTCATTCCTCTGATTAAGAGGTTTGAATTTTTAAGATCTTAGGTTTGCTATTCTGAGGCTAAGGTGACTGTATAAACACCAGACATACAGGGTGACTGACTGGATTTAATGTCTGTGTAGAGTAACTTGAAATTTGGGCAAGAATACCACAGACACAAGCTGAATAATTTTTATGAAGAAAATACAGGACTTGGTTTTAACAAATTAGAAAAAAAAATCTGAAAGTATCATGTATTTCAAGTTTTCTTTCTGTATTGGATGGAGAGGAATCTGAACTTCAAAAAAAAAAATAAAATCAACTTCTCTCTTTTGGAGTGATGAGGCTTAACACATATTTTCCAGGAATCTGTGAAGAAAGAGGGCTGAATGAAGAGCAAAGGGAAATTGTTCCTAAGAAGCAATTATTTACATGTCTGCTTCTTTGGATGAAGGAACTCCTAGTTAAAAAGTGAGAATTCGTTTGTTTTTATGAAGTTTAGCTTAGTTTAATTTCACAAGTTTTTTCTTAAGTTCAGAATAGTACTATTGAATTGTTTTTGAATGAGCACATGTTTGCAGGATTATGACCTAAATTCCATTGGGTTTGGGGGGGGTTTTGAGTTTTTTTTGGTTAGTTGATTGGTTCTTCCCCAGTAGGCTCAAGATGGCATTATTGTACTACAGATTTATCCCTTTTGGCTAGAAATACATAATAATGACTCAATCTTATATGATGTGAATCCCCTGAAAAGTTAGAAAAACCAAGGAACTGGAAGGCTCAGCAATCAGCATAACTCTCCTTACACAGTACACGGAGGGGAAGATGTTATGCTGTTTAATCTAAGGTGACTAACATTGGTTAAAGATCTTTACTGGAGTATTAGGAGCTTAGACATGCATTTTGAAAGCAGGTAAAGACAAAGGACAGGGGAGAACACCTGAAAGCAAAATACCACAGCGTGAGATATTCAATATGAATTTAGCTCTTGTTTTTTTTTTTTTTTAGGACAAAACTGGGACAAAGAAGGGGGAAAAGAGCAGGTTATGTTTACTGATTATGTAGCCTTTTACTTCCATAAAACTATTGGGGTGGGATGGGGGAAGCCAACATAATTTATTGTAATTCAGCATTACTTCATTCTCTAGACCCATGTGTTAGAAGGCTTTAATAGCAGTGAGACAATCCAATGTTCTACTGGTGCAAGATGTGGAAAGACCTATGGAATTCCACGGAGTTATTTGCATGAGATCAGCCCCCCTTTCCTGTGGTGTGTGTTTTCAAGCATTTGTGTATGTAAATCTTCATGTCTGCTTGTGCGTGCCTCAAACCTCTCTATTTAGCTCAAAATTCAGAAACTGTGAAGCAATGTACCAGTGTCTTATTGGTTTACTTAATGCTTTTCAATGTTGTGACCAGCAGAATAGAATCTTCATGCCTCAGGGTTGTTTTTTCCTATTAAAAAAGCTGTCAGCTTCCCCCTGTGGTGTGTTCATAATAGAAATGGTGTTGTTTCTGGAATATAACAACAGAACCGTCTTTAGCTGAAAAAATGAGCACTTAAAATTAACAGTAAGTAGGAAAAAACCTGTTACGTGTAACAACAAGAACGTTATTGATAAACCTTAGCCTTCACTAGTTCTCATCTCCTTTTTTTTCCCCAAATCATTCTGAAAACAGTAGTCCTGAATGTTTTTGAGTATGAAAGAGAATTATCTCTAAATCAGAATAAAATTGTCTAGTTTATGAATCAATTATAGAAGCTATAAAAACCAGCCAACAAGCCATTCTCAGAATGCACTTCAATTTCAAACTACACTTATATAAGAATTTTTTCATTGCCATTTGTACAAACAGAATACTTGTTTACAAGTTACTAAAACATAAAAACAAAAGTAATCTTTTTCTGTAGTTTATGATTTAGCATTATACATTGGAATTATCTTCATTTTAGTATAGATTCTCAGAAAACACTTCTCTTTAGGAAGTGAAATTTGAATTATTGGAAAGCATCTTTAAGCCGAAGTCATTTACTTTGATTTGAATTACTTGCCTGGCTTATTTTGGTGATGATGATGTCTCTTCTGCTGAATGATCAATTCTTTTTTATTTCATAATAGTTCTTGTGGTGTAACTTAAGTTTTGCACATGTGTAGGTAACTTTTTTTCCACAATCCAGTTTTGTCCAAAACACCAGAATTCTTTCCAAGCATAGGAAACTGTTAAATGTGATGTTAGTTCCAGCATCTCCAAACCACTGACTGTTCTTGTGTGAGCTGTTTTCCTGGATGTTCTAGCATTGTAATTCCTGAAATAAAAGTAAAACACTGCCACATATCTCAAACATATGTATTACTGTCTAATGTGATTTATTTACCATGTCTATCGTGGTAGCTGGGATAGAAGAAAAAATAAAAAAAGGAAAATTGTAATTACAAAAAAATCCAGTTTCTTGAAGCAGAAGAAAATCTATTGCATAGTGTTAAGTTTTTTACCAATGTAAAATAGCTGAACCCAGGAAAAAGTGCCCTAGTTCTGCTGTACTTCCTCAATTGATACCTTATCTCATGGTCTCTCTGGATCTAGATTTCTGCATAAATTTCCATGTGAAAAGGCAGAATTATCAGGACTGATGGGCTGTTTTTCATTAGCACATTTATTTTAATTTTATAACACGAGTTGAAGGACAAAGCCCCCAAATGCTCTACAAAAGCTCTACAAAGAGCTTCAACTTAAATGACCTTAAAACGATAGATACAACAATGCTGTGACATATTGCAGATTATCCGTGCTTATGCCAAACCACGTGGGCCAGCAGTCTCATGGAGTGGTACCAATTACCTGCTGAATTGTTCATGGAAATGCAGAAATGCTGGCCAAAGTGGGACTTCGGGATAGGCTGAAAAATACTCTTGACATGCTCATCTTAAAAACATTAAATCAAGGGGTAACTTTAGAGACAGGATAAGAAAGAGCATGTTTCTTTTTTCCTGGAGGCTGAGAATAGTTTTCATCCCCTAAATTTCAGATAATCTTTTAGTTATGCACTGTTATTTGGAACTTCATTTTTGAGGTAACACGACTTTACAAAAATGCTTGTTCTCTAATCCTGCCTTGCTTTTTCTTGCCCCTTGCCTGGTTTACACGGCTTTGTTTGTGCCAGTGCTGGTGTTTGTGGGGCAGATCAGTGACATGATACAGGCAAAACCATGGATCAGTCAGATTGGACTGGGAGAACTTACTGAGAAGGTAATTACCAGAGGAAAACCTGATACCCTGAGTTACCTTCCAGTTATCTCAGCTCACAGTTAATGAGCCTCTCGGTGCCCATAGAGCTCGGAAGGACAGGGAGAACAAAGAGCAGTGAGCTTGTGGGCAGGCACTGTCTTGGCGCTCCTGCGGTGAGTCAGCAGCCCGCAGGGGACCGGCACTTTGATGGGAAGATTCAAAACAGCCTTGCCAGGGCTGGCTTGGTTGGTGGCTTGTTTAATCTTTGATAAGAGCTCTTTTTACTGTGCTGAAATTTATTTCAAAGTGTGGAATGGCACATGCACAGTGTGTGTAGCGTTCCAACTCTGCTGCAGTCATCTTCTATCATGTACCATTTACTAAATGAAAATTTAATGATCATCCACATGTTCCAGAGAAACGTTTCTGCAGGCTTTATCATAAAATAATCGGGAAAAATACTGGTTTTACCTTAGAAACTCACATTTTGTAGCACTTCTATAATGAAATAAGGTTTTGCTTTAAGTTGAATTGCTTTCAGGACTAAGGTTTCCTTTCAGAGGACTCATTCAAGAAGTTTGTCTTTTATTAACATGCTAATAAAGTTAACTGGCAGAGCACTGTTCTAGTGAATATTTGGCAAAAATGCAATCTATGACGTCTGTTGGCCTGAACATTCAGAGACATGAGCTTTGCTTCATTTCTTCATGTCTGCTAACAATAACCAAGTTGAATTACTGGAAATTTATTTTCTTATAAGTGCCAAGACCTGTTCTCCATTTTTATTGCTGGAACCATTTTTATATGTGTCAGATAAGTTGAATTGCCAGTTCTTATCAGCTGTCATTTAAAGTCTGTATTAACAAGCAAATATATTAAAATCAGTGGTTGCAATTGGAAACTTCACAATACTGTTGCTTTTTTCCAAGTGTTTAGTAATCGAATCAAGGATTTAAATATTCTGTATTGTCTGTCTTGTATCCTTTATGTTTAATATGTGTGTGCAAGAAGTATCCTCTGATAAAACAAGTCAAAACACTCAGGAGAGGAGCCCTGAAAGGCCAGCACGTACGCTGCCAAGTGTTCTGCTCCTGTGAGAGTCTCTGCAGCCTAAAGTAAAACGCGAGTGCCGGCAGCGCCTTAGGCCCTCACTTGTGCTGAGGGGGCTGGCGCGGTACCAGCTGCGCACCCGTGACATGCGGGCCTTGCTGGGGTGGTCCCTGCGGTGCCGCTGGGAACTCGGCGCCCCGCGGGGCAGTGCCAGGGGCAGACAGAGACTCCCAGGGCCGGCTCCTCGCCCGCGGCAGCGCTGCCGGCCCGGCCCGGCCCGGCCCGGCGCGGACCAGAACCGTGCACGGTACCGCGGCCTCCCGGGGGGCGCCGCCGCTGCCGGCAGGGGGCGCCGCAAAACAGCGCCCGGCCGCTCTTGCGCGGGGTGAGGGGCGGTGCCTCCTTCTGATTGGCCAGTGCGCCCGTCGCTCTCGCCGCTGCCCCGCCCCCCTCGCGGCCCGCGTGCCCGTGTGTTCCTACGTAAAGGCGCGCGGGCTGCTAGGCCGGGGGCCGTGAGCGCATGCGCGGCCGAGTCGCGGGCCGAGGCCCCGCTCTAGGAGGGGCGGGGCAGCCCCGGGGGCGGGGTGCGCGCGCGGGGGCCGACGGGACGGATCCAAGATGGCGGCTGGGCGGACGGGAGGCGTCAGCGGCCCCGAGCGGCGCTCGCCCCATTCATCGCGGCAGTGACTGGCCCGGGCCAGCGAGAGCGCCGGCAGAGCGCCGGGAGCGAGCCCGGGGGCAGCGCCAACGGCAGCGGAACGGCACTCGGACCTGCCAGTCGCCCGTGACAGGCCGGGTCGGATCACGGGCCGGTGCCGCCGGCGCGGGCGGAGCGGACATGGCCACCATGGAGAAGCTGACGAAGGCCTTCGAGTCTCTGCGCTCCTTCCAGCAGCAGCAGGGCCCGGCTTCCCTCCCCGAGGAGCCGCTCCAGAGACCGTGAGTGACCCGCGCCCGGGACTGGGGGGGCTCCCGGCACGCGTGTCTGACATCCCGCCCGGCCCGGGCCGCCCCGGTTCTGGTCCCGCGGACGGCCCCGAGCCGCGCCCGGGCGCTGCCCTGTCCCTTGGAAGGTGGCGGCTCCGCAGACGTGTCGGGGTGCTGCTGTTTGTTCTCAGCCGAAGTTCAGACGTAGAGTAACTTTTGGGGAAAGTGCGTTTGAAAATTCACCAGTGCGGGAAATGAACGGGAGGTACAGCAACGCTGTGTGGGTTTCGCAGGCTGGTTCTAGGAAAGAAAACCTTGTTTTCACCTAGTACACCGCTGCAAAGCAGACAAAAACCCTTAAGCATAATTTGAATGAAGCACTGCTTTCAGCATTTTCTCTTCTGATAACTGCTGAAATGTTTTTACTGAAACCTTGTTTTTCTGTGCTTGATGCTTTCTGCATGAGTGTCTTTTCTCTGAACTCTCTCTACCTGATTGTACAGCTTTTTTGAAATGAGGATTTAAGGCTGAGGAAGAGAATTTTCTTCTACTCTGTAATTCACTTTTCATATCTTTAAGTGTTGATTACTGTTCAGTTGGATTTCTTCTTTCTTATCAGAACAGTGCCCTGAAAATTCATGTTGAAGTTTAAAAATGTTTTGGTTTTGTTAATTGAAAATTTAAATAGAGTTGAAGTCTGAGCACTGATACTTTAAGAAGGAGTTGTTGTGGATGTGTGTTTGTGAAAAAGTTCATTTAAAGTCTTGTGCTGTGATGTGCTGCACAGAGACCTAAGAGGGGTTAGTTTAAATATTCTTAATATCTTTTTCCTTTCGTAAATGTAAGTGACAAATGCGTTAGATCCATGAGCTGTTCAGGTTTTCCTTTGGGGGGCATTACTGTGTGGACCAGGACAAGGAGCTGTTCAGTACCACGGTGCTGCTGCCCCTTGCGTTTGCATTTCTAAAACCAGCTTTTATTGAGCAGGTGTGGAAGCAGTAAGGCTTTTACAGGATAAAGACAGGAGTCACACTGATTCTTTTTCTCCTGCTGATGGGGAGAAGGGAGAAGCAGAAGGGTGGAGGAACAGGTAACTTCTAAGTTGGCAGAGGAAGGGAAGCAGTGACACTGGGCTCTTGGCCACCTGCTCCCACTGCACATTCTGGTCTGGTAGCCAACTAAATTATCACACTGGGTTCTGTTTTTCTTTGGAGAGTCTTGTCTCAAACAATCACAATGCATTTTCACACTTTTGATGCTTAATAGGTGAAAAAACTCATCTTCTTCATGAGCTAGTTGTTTTTAGGTACCTTACTGGTCTGCAGGGGCTCTAACTGCTCTGTTTTGTGCTGCTTTTTTTTTTTTTTTTTTTGCTAGTACTTTGTGTGACATGGAGGAACATCTGTTTCCAGTCTTTCCTATGTGCTGTTCACATTTCTGTCTTGAAAGTTACTGGTGAGAGAGGTCATGGTATTTCAAGAAAAAATCCTTAGAATTATTTGTGATGCTTGCTGAGGGTTATTATGCTTGGTTGGATGGTCTAAATTTAGGCATATTCTACTGTAAACATTAAAAAATTAGTGTTGGAGTTGTCCTCGTTGACTTTGCTTTGTGTTTAAAAATAGGCTGTTTTCAGAAAGCTGATGGGATTGTATGCCCCCAGGAACTGTACAAATTCAGTGACAGCACTGAGCCTCTTAAAAGCCAGTGAAAAGCTATTGTGGCAGCCTTTGCTGAGGCTTCCTTGACTTTTAGTGAAATAGCAGGTGACGTATTGAATTTAATTCACAATACTATCTGCATTTATTTTTTCTTGTTTGCAGTAGACTGGAAAGGAAAATTGTGTTTAGGGAGAAGTGTTAATGTTTGTTGTGGGTTCAGTGTAAATAACAAATCTCTTGTAGTTCTGTGTAGTAAGTTCCTATCATCCTACTGCGGACTGTCTCTTGCTATGAAATGTTTTAAGATCAGAGAGATTGGGGTAGAGAAGAATTAACTGTTTACCCAGAAGGTATCTATGCATTTCTTCACTTTATTGTAAAACAATGTCTCCAGAATTTTTGATAATACTGATATCCTTTTACTGATGTCCTTTTTTATTAAAATACTAATCAAATCCAAGCTTTTATCAAGAAGATAAGAGCTTTTTCTGTTTCAAGAGATTTTAATCAGCAGTAATCATGTGTTATGCTTACATTATGCCTTACAGTCAGATGTCAGTCTCTGGTCCCCTCTTTCTTATCTCGTGTTGTTTTTTTTGGGTTTTTTCTCCTTCTGTGTAAATTTAACTTGAGCTCTCTGACATATTGCTTCTGTACACTTCTGCTTGGCAACTAATTTTCTTCCTTATATTTTTTTAAGATTTTTCAGACTCAAATTTTGTCGACAATTGGATATTTTGTTTTGGATTACAAAGCTCCTACTAACATAAAAGTTTAGTAGTATGGTGTAAAAATTTGGAGTTTGATTTGCGAATCCAAAAGTGGATTCTTTACATTTTCTCTTGTCGATTTATTCTAATAGTCACTTACTGTAATTGTTTTCAAATTTTTTTTTACATTTGATTCTAACCATTACCTTTGCAGCAAAAGGTACTGCTAAAGCCCAAGCAGTATGCTTTTTTCTGTGCTCTTTGATTTTTCTGTGTCTTTTATGTTTGACTGAAGCTGTGGTCTCAGATTGTTTTGATGAGTGCTATATGGAGGCCTAGCATTAATATTTTGCTTTACTGAAGATCACACAGACTGCCTGGATATTACCTATTGCCCTGCTTGTCAGAAGTGGTTCCTTGATGGTTTTTTGGCATTACCATGTCTAGGATGTGTAGTAGACCAGTTCTAGTTAATTTTGACAATCCATCACTGCCTGTGTTACTACACCTTGTTTCCAGTGTCCCCCATATTTGGACTGAGTTTATTTCCTGATCTGATCATATTTCTGTCTGCTATTAAAATAATAGTTTTTAGTTTCTGTTATTTTTGTCAAGATTAATGTCAATGATTTTGGTTGGCCCTTTTTTCTTATCTCTGGCTCAGGTTTAGAAGTTCTGTACTCTTCACATATTCTGAATTTCAAGGTCTAATAAAAATTAGCATCAATGAGCTACATTTCCTTGTAGTCAGCTCATCTGGACTCAGAGGGCAAAATTATCTGTGCTTGCTGGTTTTCTTAAGTTGTTTGTTAATCTTCCTGGTCTGTAGAAGTACACAGGGGATTAAACTCCTCTATTTGTGAGATGGAGCTTTCCTGTTGATAACTGCTGCTTCCAGTGTCTCCTGCCTTCTGTTACTCATCAGATGTGTGTGATTGATTCATCAAATGTGTGATGCTGTTGTTGCCCCCCCCCGTATGCTCGTCAGCAGTTTGCCTGTGGACTTCATGATACTTCTGAATAGAGCTTTGTTTGTTTTTTTAAACTAAAAACTAATGTGTTTTCTCTCTAGATACTGTTCTTTTACCCTTCTCCCTCTGTAGGACAGAAAATACGTGCATGTACATAATATACATTAAGCGTTTTCCTTCCACCTTTCCTTTCTTTGAATTTTTTTTTTTTTTTTGAAGTTGTGTTTTCTCTAGTCCGGCCTTTTTAAATTTTGAAGTTACTTATTTCAGCAAGGTATAGATTATGTGTTAGTGGAGCCCTCTGTTTACAGAAATTTGCCCAGGAGATTGGTCAGTATTGAGCACCACTTCCTGCCTTGCTCAGGGCTGTGTTATGTGTAGATAATAGAGAACTTTATTCTGGAAGTAGCCTTTGTCAGCAGTATTTTCAGTATGTCTTGTATTTGAAGTAGTGAGCTTATGGGCAAGTTCAGATGTGCCTGTTCTATTTTTGGGTCAAATATGTACTGAAAATGGTGCTCATAAGGAATTGGGACTGCTGGGTAAAATTAGCAAAGAAGTTAAAATGATGTAATCATTTTCTGAGGTGCCTGTTCACATCCATGGTGCTGACATTGCAGAATCAGTTGGACATCTTGGACAGGATTTGGTGGTTTGTTAGAGGTGGTCTGAAATGCTGCTAAAGACTCTGGCACTTTTTCAAGATAGAAAGAAAGACGTGTATCTTGAACAAATTCAGGTTGTCTTCTCATATTCTGCCAGTATCTTAAGTCCAAGAAGAGATCCTCTTTGCTGTTTAGCTTGCCTAAATAAAATGCTGCCAAACTAAAGAAAAGATGGCTTTGTTCAGAACTATTCCTTAAACTTCTAAAAGTAGAAAGTATTTCTGGGGTTAGATAAGATTTTCTTGGTGAGAAAAATTGAAGTCTTTTTGAACACTGAATCTTTTCTGAACACAGACTTTTGAACCCCTCACTTCAGCCTGATGGAAGGAAAGGCACAGGGATACTGGCAAAGAATGACTTTTTCCCAAAACCTCTACTATCATTTGAGCCAAATTTCCTCAATAATGCAGTGTAGTTCTTTAAAAATACTTTGCTAACACTGTATTTTGACTTAAGTTGAATTTAATGTGCTTATTGGCTATTTGCTATTGGCCCTTGATATTGTGAAACTGCTATTAATGTAGCTCAAGGCTGTTCACATTGCTTTCCAACTTCCAGTTCTGAAATATTGTTTTGCTGTTTCATGATTTTTGCTATTTTTTACTGAGAGAGTTAAATACTAAAAATGATCAGTTTTCACTTGGAAAACAAAAGGGACGATTCTCTGTGAATGTGAGTAAATAAGCTGGTAATTCTTCATTGTGAAGCAGACTCAGGACAGATACCTTTGGGTGGGTGGTTTTGTTCCAGTAATGCTACTGGTTAATTATTTAAAAGTAACATTTGCTTTCCTAGAAATGATTCTGTGTCAGTACAGTTAGGAGTAGGAGAGACTGCACACTTCAATAAAATTTCACAGTCAAGAGTTGTTGAGTCTGTCTCGCTCTCTTGTTTCAATTCCTTTATTGGGGACGGAGCAGGGAAGAGCTGCTATTCCAGGAGCTTGTATCATGTTGAAGTGAATGTTAAACACATTTTGCAAAGGAGAAGCTTTTCATATTGTGCTCTCTTCTGTTTGTAGATACACATTCTTTGTTTCTGTGTACTTTGTTCTCTATATTGTACACTCAGCTTGGCCTTTCCTGGGCTATACAAGTGTTGCTATAAGGATGTTGTTCTCAAAGGGCAGACTGGGCCTAGGGCTTTGCTGTTTTCCTAACTACCTTCAGAGAAATGTAGTGTATGATAGCATTGCTTTGTCATCCTTTGCAGTCCAGATGCATAAAGGTCCATTTAATAGAACTTGAAGCTTCAAGACATTGGCAGACATAAAAAGTCTAAGGTGATACTATGTGGGAGGAGGGTCTTTTTAAAAGAGCTATTTTTTTATTCTCATGGCTTCTTGTCTCCAATCTTTTTCTTTCTATCAGTTTCTTTTATTTTTGTTCTAGGCCTGCATCATTTTTTTCATCCTTTCACTTTACTCTTCATTCTTCAGTTTTCATTCCCAAGCATTTTCTCAGTGAAAGTTACAGAATTAATGTGATACTCTCTGTTAAATGATTCACTCTTCATTCTTATTCCAAGTTTATACTTCTCCTTTGCTTGTGTGCCCCTGTGCTCTCAGCAGCAGCTGCAGATGAAGTCCTGGATCTGCAGGTAGTTGGTTTTTAGTGTTCATGGAGTGACCAGAAAGTGCAAATGCATCTTTTTCTTGTATAATGATTAGACACTGCTTTAGCAAGAGTGTTTGAATGGTCACTTTTGAACTCTTGTCTCACACTCCTTATCATTGTGTTCTTCCTTTAGAAAGAAAGAACTTTCAGCTACCAAGAAAGATCGAGTGAATCATTGTCTAACAATATGTGAAAACATAGTTGCTCAGTCACTAAGGTAAGGCAATGTCTTTATTGATTGTTTATTAATGTCTTTAATTCATTAGGGTGAATAACAGATTTGGAATATTAGTTGTTCGGAGGATTCCTTATAATAGCACGTTTTAAATGCTGAGCTTCTATTTAAAACTGAAATGGCATGAGTTTTTTTCTTAGCTAACTCAAAATCTAAGAATTACTTGTTGGTGGAGTGGGCACTTTCCTTCTACTGGAGGCAGAGAAACTTAGGCACAAATACCTTACCAGGTTATGTATGAAAGAGTTGGGAAATGATCCCCCAACTCCTAATGAAGTGCTTTAGTACACTGAATGTCTTCTCTTGTATAGGCGTGTACAGTATATATGTAGTTGGATTATAAAACCCTTTCAAAAACATTAATGGTGTTCATTTTCACAATGCTCATTGTAATTTTCTAATGTTTATTTATTTAGGAATTCCCCAGAATTTCAGAAACTACTGGGCATTGCTATGGAACTCTTTCTCCTCTGCAGTGAGGATGCAGAATCTGATGTCCGGATGGTTGCAGATGAATGCCTTAATAAAGTTATTAAAGTAAGAGCTTTCACTATTAGATTTTGTCTCTTCTTGATGCAGTGTCCTGTCTGAATTCACACTGATGTTCTTTTAGTTGCCTTTCCTACTGTTGATGATACCTCATAATGTAAGAGGCTCAGTAAGCTTCTTTACTAAATTCTATATGTGCTCGCTCTCTCGCTCTCTCTCTTGCTCTCTCGCGCTCTCTCTCTCTCTCTCTCTCTCTCTTAAAAGAAGTTTTTATGTCCAGATCAACATGTTTAACTTTTAGTGTAATTCGTTGTTCTGATCTATTCTTGTCTTCAGTTGTTCATTAACTCTGTTCTCTTCAAGTTAACCAAAACAGGAATGTGGGCTTTTCTGAAATCATCTTGTTGTGTGGGAGGAATACTTCTATTATTATTCTGTAAACATAAAGACATTGAGCATGAGGAAAGGTAAAAATATTTTTAAAAAACTGATTGAAAGGTAGTGCGGTTTGCTAAGACTTGGAGGAGGAGATTTCAGGCAGTAATTAGAATAAATATGTTGTTCTGGAGATTGTTTATTCCCCTGCTGTGATCCAGAATGAAGAGCTTGTAGGAGAACAGCAGATGGGCATTCATAGGAGGTCATGCAAGGTCTGAATCTTGATTCAAAGTATCTTAAAATGAACTTTTTCAGTAATTTGTGGGTGCTGCAGCTTCCAGAACAGGCTTGTCTTCACTTCCCCTTTTTGTGTTTGTTTTTTTTTTTTCTGAAATACTTCAAGATGCTCTTATGCACCCGCATAAATAATCTAGTTGATGCAAAGTTTAAGTGCTTTAGAAATATGCAAATAATAATTTTCTTTCGCATGAAGGGGTGTGTAGAAGCAAGAAAACTAAACATTGATACCAAATGAATTAAGTTTTGGGGACTGAGCTTGTAGCTGAAAGCTCTATGGAGAAAGTTTACAGATTATGTAGTGTGTTCCATAATGATAAGGAATGAGGAAGTGCGAGTTCCTTGTTTTTTGTTTTGCCCAGTAGCACTTTGCTGTTTTCACTCTGATTTGAATGTTTTTCTGTTTGAGGGAGAGCACTCTATGACATGCCTACATTATTATTTAATAATAATTTGCTTTAAAAGCTGCTCTGAAACAGTTCTAAAGTATGTAAGCTTATTTCCTACTTTCCACGAGACATTTATGTAGGCTTGGTATAAAATTTACCTCAGAAATTCTCTAATCTACTTAATATTTTGCTCTCTGGCATGTTTCAGTGTTTTTCAACTTGAAAAACCTATTTTTTTTCCCAAATGTTTGTGTGGTAGTTTGATTTGTTTTCAAGATTAAAGTGGTTTCAAATGGTGGTGTCTTCTATCAGTCATTAAACATTAAACTCCAGTTGGTCTCAGCTCTGAAGTGGTAACAGTTGTGATATCCTACACACATGGATGTATCATACTATTATGGAAGCTGGGTGTACTTTGTATTCTGTTTCTCTGCTTTATATTGTGTGGAAGCAATTCAACAACTTAGGCAGACACTTGTGTATAGATGCAGAAACAAAAAGATGTCCAGTTTTATTTTTGGCTGTGCAAGTACCAATGATGCTTGTGGTAAACAGAACAGAGGTGTTGGGCCCCAAGCTTGCATTTTAGTCGAAGTTCAGCTTTCTTCAGTGTCTCGGGCATTTTTAGATGCTAATTCTTTTACTAGTGTGATGCTTTGTAGCTTCTCTTGAAATAAAAGACTGTAGATGTTAGCATTACTTGTGTAACTGTGTATCTGGAATTTATGCTCATTACTATCACTAGAAAACTAACTGCTGTGCAGACAAGGCTGAGCACTTAACTTTAGATAAACACTCTGTAAGTCATCTTGAAGTATTTCTACACTTACCTGTCACAGCCTCAAAGACGGCATAAATGACTGAAAATTTTAATAACCTTGGTGATGGTTTGAAAAGAAAAAATACCAAGCTGGGACTTTGCAGGTTTCTGTGGGGAAGGTTAAGCTGTCTGGAGCTGATGCATGATGTTGTAGAGTTTTCTGTGCTAATGATACTGGTTAATGGAACTGTTCACACAAATTGCTGTACAGTTGGTCTCAGTAATTGGAATTTATTATTGTAGCAATTCAGAGCTGACTATGCTTTTTTTCCAATTGGGATAAAATTATAGATTCTAGCCTACTAAAAATATAGCTATAAACTAACAAAAAGTTCCTCCAGTTGGGTGTGTTGTTAGGACAACTAAGCCTTTAAGCCAAATAGTAGCTGAGACCTTTTTGTGTTGCTTGACATCCTCATGTATATAGGGACAGTGAACTTCTCATAAAAACTAACTTATGAAGTAAATCCTACCTGCTGTCGTCTTGGCACCTGCAGTCTATAGTTGGGGTGGTTATGTTAACATAGAAGTACAACCCAGCTAAGATTTTTCTGGGAAAGGCAATGCCATTGTATGGGAGCAGCTGGTGTAACTGGGGTGAGTGGAATTTTGGAGCATACAATTTTAGGCTGGGGAAATCATGCTCTGGAGATGCCACAGGCACTCCACTGACTGTGCTTAAGCAGTTGGGGCTTCTAGCTCAGTGGGTGCCATCAGATTTTGTAGTCATCATTAGTAATCCTGTGAGGATATGAGTTTAATGGTTGGTGGTTAGGAAGCTACAAAATTAGAAATTAAGAAATCATTGGGCAAGGAATAAAAAATTAAATGCTACACGATATATAGCACTGTGTGAATCCGCAATGTAGGCACTTTCACCTTGTATGAAGGTCTCATCAGAGGAAGAGCTGGTGAAAATGTTCATAAATTGTAGTACATGCTAGAGGAAAAAAATGGAGGAAGAAGGGTAACCGTATATGTATATACAAATTGTTCTGTATGAAGAGATTGTATTTTCATATCTTCTTATTCTATGATACTTTGAAGGTAGAGAATGATCAAGTTGGGGTGAACAGAAAATTACTACTTCTCTGTGCTTACTTTCATTTCATGTATGCTGGGTTTCAGCCAGGCTGCAGGTTTGAACTAAAGTGCATGGTCTGTTGCTGTATGCTTGATTGGATCCTGGGATGTGACAGTTCTGGTATGCACAGCTCCTTGTGGTGTGTGTACTAACTGGATGCAGAAAATAGGCTGATTTGTGGAACAAAGGGGTTCCAGGGGCTGTTAAAGGTAATGGTACAAATACAGCTTCAGCTTGAGAAATAGTAGGAGCCTACTTGGCAGTGGGGGAGTATAGCAAGGAGTGCCTTTTGGTTCTTGTGAATGCTGTTCTTGTGTTTTAATATTCTGTTCATGAGTACCTGTTCCTGGTGATTGCCGGAAAGCACAATAGGTTGGCTCTGCTTGTAGGAGATCCCATATGGCCTTTTGCAGGTAGAGTTGGTAAAACAGTCAGTATTAACTGCAAATAACTGTTAGAGTTTGTGGAGTTGGTCCACATTTATGTGAAGGATAAAGGTGTCTCTTCTCAGCATTTATCGCTTTCTTACTTACACATCAAATATAGGGACCATTAGATAGTTCTGTGCCTTGCTTGAAGCTGTTTTACTGCAAGTGTAACATCTTTTCTGTAAAGCACTTCCCCTCTGGTACAGTATGTTCTCAATGCATTTTATTGCAGGCTTTGATGGATTCCAATCTTCCCAGGTTACAGTTGGAACTGTATAAAGAGATTAAAAAGGTGAGTGATTTTTCTTTCATGTTCTTCTGAAATGTGGTATTTAGTATGTGTTCTAGTATATTGGAATGTAACATTAGTGTAAATTAGTAGTTTGTCTTTTAAGATCAAGGTTTAAACTTCGTTTTAGAAGGATTTGTGACTGTTTTAATGTATTATTCTACTGCATTCCTCGCTGTTGTCCCCACTGTTTAGATTTAACCACTCCTGAAAGCTTATTTGGCAGAAAATGTGTGAGCATTTGGTTTGGACAGCAGTTTGAGTTAACCTTAGTGACTCCTCACCCAAAGGAATAAGGCATATTCATGATGTTTGCTCCACTGACCAAGCTGGAAAGAGTAACTCAAACCAAAAGGATGATGCAAAGTAGATGGAGGACAGTGACATTCTTAATTGACACAACCTCATGGAGAATTAAGGCTTGACATAACCTGATAGAACTACTTTATGAATGTATGATGTGTACTTACAGCTTCTTACAGAGGCATAGGGAAAAAATACTGAAGCATCTCTTTAGGTATCAAAAGCTACAATTTAATTATGTCCACTGGAAGAAATTTAGGAATAGCCTTTTTGAAGTTCGTGACTGCAGAAGAGAAATGCTGTATGAAATGCTATGTTTAGGACAGTATCACTGACATTGTGTCTCTTGCATCTATAAACACGTACTCAGGCTTTTGTAGACAGAAAATATAGGCATTACTTGTCAGTAACAATACTGGGTTTTTTTTTTGGTTTTGGGGGGGAATAATAGAACTCTAGAAGGTAAATCACAAAACCAATGTGCATAGCTTTTCTTCTGTTAGATGTAGGGCCGTGTATGGATATCGTACTGTATTACTGTACCTTAATGTCATGCAGTATTTTTAAGAGTGTGGAAATGGACATTAACTAATTAACAGAAAACAGCCAACGTGTAAATTGATCTGAAGTTTCTGTGCATTTATAACCTAGTGTAAAAGGAAATATTTTGTTCAGTTGGTGTGTACTTCTTGAAAGGTGCTCTGGGATTCATGACAGGTGAGAGAGAAGGTAGCATGTGCAACAGGAGCACCCAGCAGACTGAAATTTGTTTATGCATCAGGATCACTTCAGAAGGCATGCAAGAATCTTGTTTGGCTGTGAACCTGAGAAATGCATGTTCTGTAATTCAGATGCAAATATATTTTACTTGTCATGCTAACAAGGCTGCAAGCCTTTGATATACCAGCTGAAGAAAGTAATGAAGAAATGACAGTTTTTAAACATCTCAGTGTTGTCTTCAGGGATCCAATTTGAGAAGCATTTTGGTTGGGTTTGAACTACATTAGGTAGACACCTTCCTAGGCATCTATTGACTTCCATAGTTTTCTGTAGTTCCAGCAACACTAAGGAATTGTCCTGCATCCTTAGACACTTATGTGAGGGCATTCTGGTTCAAGTCAGGTGCTCAGCTGAAGGTGTCTGTCCAGGCAAATAGGTACTGAACTTCAGCAGTTGGTTTTTCCTTTGGTGCACTTAGAAGCTGAATGTTGTTTATTTGCATATCTTCACTGCTGTCAATTTTATGCTGTATTTATATCTCTGCAAGTGTTCGGTGATTTTCAGCTTCTGATATCATCAGTGTTTCTTTGTTGGCTGATGCCTTTCTCTGTGGTATTTTAAGCAGATTTCAGCAGAGCACAGATCTCAGACACTTCCTTTTATTTTGTGGCGTTCCTTATTATTAATTTTGGATTACTCAGAAAACTCCTAATACCAGCTAAAAAAATGAAGTTAGTCATGGAAGTGACTTGATTTCCTTTTGGCTAAAGGAAATTTATGATTTTCCCACACCATATATTTTTATCTATTTAAGTAAACAATACGCTATTGTATATTGTTTATTATAGGCAGTTTTTTGTAGGAAATGGTTTTGCATGATAAAATGTGATAGTTATATACTCTGTCTAGAATGGTGCTTCAAGAAGTCTGCGTGCTGCACTCTGGAGATTTGCTGAGCTTGCCCATCTAGTTCGGCCTCAAAAGTGCAGGTAAACACATTCTAATAATGAACTTTCCAAAGAACCTTAAAGAAATCCAAATGTTAACAAAATGTTACTGTTTGGAAGTTTAAAGTGTGTAATTAGGAGGTTGGAGGAATTGCTATCCACTTATTCTCTCTGAATTTATTTCATCAGTGTGTTTTTTTAAATGGAGTTTTAGTTCTGTTCTATACATTACTGTAAGGGGGAAAAACTTGTGAAGATAGTGACTTGTATTTAAGCGTATTCTTGCGTCCTGACGATTCTTCTCTTTTTCCTACATTCTGTGTAGCCAACAGGTACGTTTTTGTATAATTCAGTAACACCACAGAGCTCAAGTATGAATTAAAAATACTTGGAAGGATACAGTCGTTCTGATCACAAATTAGTTTTTGTCCTGTGCCATACTTAGGCCGTATTTGGTGAACCTTTTGCCCTGTCTAACACGGATAAGTAAGAGACCCGAAGAATCGGTACAGGAGACGCTGGCTGCGGCAATACCCAAAATCATGGCAGCCTTCGGCAATTTTGCAAACGACAATGAGATTAAGGTACCTTTCTTTAGCTTGTTATTGCTCCCTGTTATATCCCAAAGCGTGGTGAGTTATCAGCATTACCAGATGATGGTACAGAAAGCAGTGTTACAGCTGCATGTCTGAATTAGGGCAGTAGTTGCCTATGCTTGATGTGCATGAAGTAACGCTTTGAATGAATGAAAAATACATTTGCTGGCTTCATAGTTAATTTCTGATAAAAAAATAAGTAAGGTGTCTTTGTTTTTAGGTTTTGTTGAAGGCTTTCATAGCTAATCTTAAATCCAGTTCCCCCACTATCCGTCGAACAGCAGCAGGATCAGCAGTAAGCATCTGTCAACATTCACGAAGAACCCAGTATTTTTATGCCTGGTTATTGAATGTGCTTTTAGGTAAGATTCAGGGCAAAAAAAAAAAAAATCGCTTTAGTGGTTTAGGTGTAAGTAACATTGTATTTTTCCATGTAAGAATATGTATCACTTTGCCTATGTGAAAGGTTTTAAGGTAAAGGAAGGATACTTGGACTACCAGTTACACTGCTCATACTTGCACTATTTGGTGTTAGAGGAAGATAATTGTAAAGCTAAAGCTTTGTGTCTCTCTCTTTGCTGCAGTGCTAGTAAGTAATATTGAAAAGAAGTAGCTGAGGCTGGGGAAGCAAGCAACTTGTTGGAAAATAAGGAGGTCTAGGGATTCTGGGTAAACTTTTGCAGCATCAGGAATCTGAAGACTTTTGTGGTCCATCAGCTTGGTTGCTAGTGCAGCAGGTCTGAGGTGGAGGGTACCCTGCTGTGCTCTGGGCCATGATCACATACCCTGTGACCTTTCTTAGAAGCACCAACACATAAATTCTGTTATAACTTAGAGCATAAATTGAGGGGTTTTTTTAATTCAAAGCACGCAACTTTGTATCAGGTATTGATTCCATATTTCTTCAGCTGGGAAGTTTTCATGGTCTTTGGGTTGAAGAGAGGCATCTCTGGGTTTCAGTGGAAACTTGCCTCAGTTTTGTCACTGACAAGGGGTTCTTTACTATGTAGACTGTATTGCAAAAGGAGAGCTAAAGAAGACCAACAGATTCATAAGGTGTTATCATGTTAGCCTTGCTGCTTTCAAGAAGTGTGAAAAATTCAAGTGCTACATTGTGACTTTCTCTAAAGTGATGTGTGATAATGTCCTTGGCAATGATGCAGAATTCAAACAGAAACACAAATGGGAACTCCAAGAATTGATTCTGACTTTTTTTCTCCTCCCTGGATAGAATATTGTATTTCCTTCCACAACTTATATTAGTTTGTAATGTGCTTTGGGATCAGTGATTGGCAGGTAGTTATATGGGAGAAAGTTCCCAAAACAGGGCAAAGTGAAAATCTTCCATTAGGATAGTGCATCTGTGGGCAAGGGAATTGCACTTGGGTGTAAGCTGTCAAGTGGAGAGAGGAGGCAGGTGAGAGGAGCAAGAGAATCTAGATAATTTGGTGAAAGTATCAGCTATTATAAAGAAAAAAAAAAGTGTGTTTATGGAGTAAAAAGATGTAGGAAACAGGGAAGGTGAGACAGGGTCCTCTGATCATTCTCCCATGTTGCTTAATTGATTGTCAGTCATATAAAATACAAATTTTCTATGTTTTTCCAATGTTTCTACATTTGGAAAGCACTCAGGTTGCTTCTAGGTTTTGGTTGTTTTGTTCTGTTTTTTTTTTGTTTTTTTTTTTTTTTTTAATTTAGAGAAGCAATTACATGGACTACATGAAATAATGTTTGTGTTGAAACTAACCACTGTCAGTAAGTCAGTAAGTTATTTGGCCACTTCATTTCTCCCCTCAGGCTTGTTGGTTCCCGTAGAAGATGATCGTCCTACTCTTTTAATTCTGGGTGTTTTGCTTACACTAAGGTATCTCATACCTTTATTGCAACAACAAGTAAAAGATACCAGCCTGAAAGGCAGTTTTGGTGTAACAAGGAAAGAAACAGAGATTTCACCTTCACCAGAACAACTTATACAGGTAAAATATGAATAATAACCCTTACCTAAAGAGTACTGATTGGGAGGAAAATAAATCTTGATCCAGCATTTGTCTGATACTGAACATTCTGAACTCTCAAACTCCTGTTTATCTTGATAAATGATAGTTGGTCCAGTGATAAGAATTATTGATAAGTAATGACCAGAAATCCCAGAAAAATGAATCAGCAGTACTTGTTAGGTGTGCCCAAAGGAGCAAAAACTTGTTATGGTGGCTTTGATGTGATGCTTCTTTTTGTAACAAGAAAAAGAAACAACAGACTTCTACCAAAAAGGCAGTTAAGTGGCTACAATTGATTAACATTTTCCCCCTTGGACCAATTGCTGAAAATTTATGTTGGATAGGGTAAGACACACTATATATTCTGTCTTCACAGAGGCTTATTTCAGTACTCTGCTGGCTTTCAGGTTTATGAACTGACTCTGCACTATACCCAGCATCAGGACCATAATGTTGTGACTGGAGCTTTAGAATTGCTCCAGCAGCTCTTTAGAACACCCCCCCCTGAACTGCTTCATGCCCTGACTGCCTGTGGGGGCATTGCTCAGGTCAGTGTATCCAAAGATGAACCTGCCAGCAGGAGCCGCAGTGGGAGCATTGTGGAACTTATAGGTAAGCCCTGCTTTTGGTACTTGGAGTAAGAGGAAATGAGCATCCTTCAGCAGCTTTAGTTCTCAGTGTTAGCAAAAGCATGAAGGTTAAATGAAATGTATGAAGATATGCATGGCATTCTTATTTCCCCAGGTACAGTAGAAGTTCTTTCCTTTCTTTTAAGTGGGTATAAATTCCTTGATTAATGGCAAGCTTCAGAGGTTTTTTTTACAGTTTGTGTTGATATTTATTTTTGCTGTTGCACAAAGCAAGTTGAATATGGTGACTTTTTTTTGCCCCACAAAATGGATGTTGTTCTTACCAATCTGACAACTGTGATTCATAAAAGCAGATCTAATCAGAATTGGTATTAACTGAGAGCTCCTTGCTGAATACCAAAACCAGCATGAAATTAAAGCATGACTTAAGCTTATCCTTAACTGTTAAAATCAGCTATCAGCTTTCTTGTCTGTGGAGTGCATGTTCTTAAAATTCTCTTAACTGCTACGTACTTGTTTCAAAAGAATCAGTCTCTGATTGGATTTTTGTAAGGAGTCTGTATTGAGCTAATGGGTTCAGCCAATATTGCTGCTTCTGGAAGGTAAATTATTGGCTGGAAGCAATTATAGCAGGGAAATTTAGAACACATTTTTGAAAGCAAGTGGTGCAGAATATTAGAACTAATTTGGTGGCAAATGATCAAAAAACTTTGGACTTCAAAAGCAACAAGTTTGCTATTTCTTCCTGGCTTTGTGTTTTTTTTTTTTTTTTTTTTTTTTTTTTGGTTTCCCATTTGTGGCTGTTAGAATTCCTTCATGATTTCATTGGCTCTGTCTTTGCCCTGATGTGTTACTTTCTGTGATTTGCAGCTGGAGGGGGGTCTTCATGCAGCCCTGTTCTTGCAAGAAAGCATAAAGGTGATTATTTTTGAAAACAAATCTTTAATTACATTCCTTCCTGATTTTTTTTTTGGGGGGTTGTTTTTTCCCCCTCCCCACTTCATTGTCTTGCTGAACTTGGGTCTTCATTCACAACTGCCTGTGTTATCAGCTGAACTTAATCATTATAAATAATGTAAGAATTCTGATGCAATTTCTGATATTGCAGTCAAGATATTCTAAAATCACTTAAAGCAATATAATTGTATTTTTGCTGTAGTCCACTGGCAAAGTTATGTTGATGATTATTGATGCAGTTTTAACTTTTTAAGAGCACATGGAAAAATAATCTCTTTGAACAGGGCAATCTCATCTTTCATGGTAATTCTTAACCATTAATGTAAGTTGCAAAATAGTTAACTTTGCTGGTTTTATTAGGCTTGGTTTTTTTCTCTGTAATTCACTAATGCATGTGTATGTTTGCATGTTTCACTACGATGCTGTTTTATTTCTTTTTCTGTTCTTGATGATTAATTCTATATGTTCTTGTCTTGCTGTGTATATTTTCTGTGTATTTTAATTTATTTCTTCAATAGGTAATGCATTTAACAGGATTTTAAAGAATACAGTTTTCTCTGAAGTGTTCTTTTCCCAGTTTGTGCATGAGAGTACTTAGTAGTCAGTTGTATGTTTACACTTTGTTTAAAAACAGTCATATCTCTGTGACAGAATCAGTCTAGGTACAGCTGTGTAAGACTTTCATCTCCTGCATTAGGTGAGCAAAATGTTGCTGCTACAGTGAAACTGTGTGAGCGTAGAGCAGTCACTGCAAGCATTAGTAAGCAGGAGATGTGCAGTGTTGAAGAGAAAAACTTGAAGGAAAAGTAGTTTAGAACTAAGTTAGATTATATGAACTTGAAGGAACATTACATCTTATACTTTTTCCAAGTATGTCCTTCAATCTTTATGTGCAAGTAATCTCATAATGCTTAAATAACTTTATCAGCATGCTTTAAGAGTGTATCAAATGTAAAGTAATGGTTAAAGCTGAATGAAATAGTGCTTACAGTGCAGTTATCGTTTCTAGTTTAGAAAGGACAGATTGAAAGAATGGGTGTCTGAAAGTAGATATTGCTGCAGCATCCAAAGGTGAGAACAGAATGCAACAAATTGGAATAACAATGCATATCAATTGTAAAGAAAAAAAATGGTGAATTATGATTTAGGTTTTTTGTCTTGCTGGTAGTCTTCAGTGTAACTTCGAAGTATTAATAACAGTGTAAATTCACTTGAAGTACTTGTTAAAACATTAATCTTTCTTTCACTTTGTGAGAAAACATGTATGAGTCATAAGCTTTCATCCTTTTTCAAGATTATGGTATGAAGATTTTGTGGTCTAAACAGTGGCATGAACAATTTGAAAAAACCACTTCACAATTTTGTGCTTTGTACAGGTTTATTTTCAAGTTGTGAATTGTTCATTTCTTGCTGCTCTCTGTTGTAGAAGGGAGGGAAAATCCAAGCTTTTTATTCCCACTTCCTCCTTGAAGTCATTTTGCTGTCATGTAGAGTAGTAGCCAATGGATGGGACTTCTCAAGCTGTAATGCTCCTTTGTGTGTAGGGGTGTAAAGTGAGGCTGATTTACAGAAATCTGTTTCACATCTTAGCAATCTTGCTGCATCAGACCAACTTCAGTTCTGAGCAGCTGGCCTGCATTGGTTTATATGTCAACTTCAGAAGATTATTTGCAAAAAAAAGGCTGAAAATTCCTTTTGAAATCAGAGCCTATCTTTTGGAAGCAATTTAACTGGATTTTTTTTCTTACCAAATAGAGGAATAGTATCCTGCTACATGTGTTACATACTCATTTAATACATTTAAGCATACAAAATCTAATGTGCCTAATGACTGGTTTTCCATGTTCTTATTATTTCATTTACTTTTAGAGGTGATCAGCCATGGAAAGCAGAACATCCTGGTTTGTTTCAGTGAAATGGGTGTAAATGTGAAAAGTAATAGAGAAGAATATATTGTATTTTGTGCTTTTTGTTGGGAACTCCTAGCAGGATTTTGCTCATTCATTCATAGGAGTGTGTAGTTCTCAGTTACTGTCATTTTACATGGAAGGTATATGGAAATGCCATGTTTACTTTTCTGCCTACTTACTGGTTTGAGTATCATAAATCATGCTTTTCAGAGGAAGATAGTTCTACAGTGGTACTGCTATGTATGAAAGCAGTGGAGAAGAAGGAATTAATACAAAAGTATATTAATGCTTTTTTTACCCCCAGTTAACTTGAATAAGGTACAAAGGTATTCACCCAGGGCTATTCTAGCATTAGTTTCTTGCATTATGAATCTTAGACTACCAGTACACCTTGGTAGTCTAAGCAAAATGGTCCTTCTCACAGCAGTTACTGTAAATCCCTCTGTTTCAGTGAGGGGACTTGCAACATCTGGAAGAAAGGGCTTAGCAGCTCCCTCTGCACTCCATGTGCTGTCCCATGGACAGAGTTTTCAGTGCAGTTGTATCCTTAGTTGCCTTCCAGGCAGTGTCCATCTGCAGGTATCTTTTCACTGTCTGTAATTTAAGTAGATAATACTCTGTGAGTAAGAGAACTCTGTGGTGGTTGGGTTATGTTAGAAGGGTTTCTCAAGTTTCTTAGGGCAAAAGCATATCTGAAGTTTTTTTATCTCAGTAATCCTTAGCTCTCAGTGGTTGTTCATGGTTCATCACCCTATCCCACCTGTGTTGTCCTGTGCTTCTAGTCTGCACTGTTCTTCCCCCTGGGCTTTTTCTGTTCTGTTATCTTTGGAGTTCCAAGAAGCCTTTGATCATTTTTGTAGCCTTAAGGAGGAGGAGGAAGTTATTTATTCTATTACTTGTGGTGCATTAATGCCCTTCGGAATTGAGGGCAGACATCCAGCTAGGTATCCAGTCCTTAGGAATAGCACATACTTGATGAAATTAGTGGGATCCTAAATGTAGTCCACAAAAATAAACTAGAAGTAATAAGGTTGTAGGTAGTCTCCTGAATGGTTGCACTGGTAAATAAAATTACTTAACTCTGTTACCTTGTCACTGCTGCCTGTTTCTTTCTTGATGTATTAGTGAGGGACTGGATGTGCGCTTTATTCATTCCCTTCTTCCTTTCATCTGTTGCCTGTGATAGCTATGAAACATTACTTGGATAAACTTTTTAAATAACAGATTTCCCATCTGACTTCAACTGTTCAATATTTCAAGCTGATTATAATTTTTGAAAACTAAAGGTTTTTCTTACATCACTTTTCAGGTAAAGTACTTCTTGGTGAAGAAGAAGGCTTGGATGATGATTCTGAAACCCGATCTGATGTCAGCACTGCATCGTTTACAGGTACCTGCTTTTCTCTTTAGCATTGCAGTCAGCAAATGCATTCTGTTACTGCTCTGTGCAAAATGTCTAAGTGATGTGTTACAGGGGTGAGGAAGTGTGCAAGCATTCAAAAGACATGATAAACAAAACTGAAACCATGAATACTTCTGAGTGTAAAACCTAATGAAATTGACTGCATTCTTGTTTTAATGGGATTTACTGGTGGAGATGGGGTGGTATCTTTATAAGATGCCTGTTTTCCTACCTGTAGTTTAACTGTTTCATTATGCACTTTCCGTAGCCTAGTTTAATAGGTGGTTTAGCCTGCGTGTTCATGTTGAGAGTAAAATACAAATTCAAACACTGGATTGACTCATAAATGCCTGTGTTTTCCAGCCTCTGTGAAGGGTGAGATAGCCAGTGAACTAGCTTCTTCATCAGGTGTGTCAACAGCAGGGTCAGTGGGGAGCTCTGCTGCTGATCCCACAGGACACGACATCATCACAGAGCAGCCCCGTTCCCAGCATACGCTGCAGTCAGACTCTGTGGACCTGGCAAGCTGTGATCTGACAAGTACAGCTACTGAAGGGGACGATGATGAAGTGCTCAGTCGAAGCTCCAGCCAAATCAGTGCTGTCCAGTCAGATGCCACTATGGACTTGAATGATGGCACACAGGCTTCCTCACCAATTAGTGATAGCTCTCAGACTACTACAGAAGGTCCAGACTCTGCTGTAACCCCTTCAGACAGTTCTGAAATTGTAAGTATGCAGTGGGCAGAGGGGGGAATATCCTTCTACTGAGGGGCCTGACATATCTCAGAGCTCTTCCATGGAGGGCCCAGACTTGGATTTGTCTCCATACTTGTCTTCTACTTTTCAATCCTCAGCTAATAGCAGTGGAGAGGTCAGCAGCTCACACCTCTATTGGAAAGCTTGACCTCATTTTAACACTTTCAGTTCAGCAATAATGAAAAACTACAAAGCTGTAATCAGTGTGTTCTCTGTGTATGTGATGTGAAGGCATTACAGATTTTGCTCACTGAAAGAATGGCAATATCAAAGTCTTGATGTAAATACATCCTTATAGTAGTATATCCTTAATTTTGTATAGATATATTAATAATAGTTTTGGTGCAGGAGGGTTAATGGAAGTGTTAAAGGGTGAACAGTTTATTTGGAATGATGGAATATTTTTGAAACACAATGCTTCACACTGCCTTCTGCCTGTGCTTTTACACTTGGCAGCACAACTCGTCTTCTTTTTTGTTCCTTTTTATTCCATCTTAAAGATTTTTCGTACAAAGGGGAAATACTGCATAATTTATGAATGTAGCAGTTACGTATCTAATAAACACCTGAAATGTGCATAACATATATCTGCTTTAAGACACTTGTCTCTCTTGGGCTAGTGTATCGTGAGGTTGTAATAAAAACAGCAAAAATACAATTACTGGGAGCCAGACCGGACAACTCAAAAGGAGGAAAATTTAGAACTTCTTAAGACTTTTTCAAACGTTATCAAACTTTTGATTCTAGTTTTTTGATAGTAATTTGGAAGAATAATAGTCTCTTAGCACTACAAAAAATACTAGATTTATAATCATGCTAAGCAAGTACTTCTGCAAGTGTGAGGAATCAAGAACCAAAGGAGTGATGATAACTGCTCTCTGAATTAAATGGAGGCAGTGTAAAGGCCAAAGTGATCAGGTATTTATTAACAGGGTGTGTTTATTGGCACAATGTGTTTATGCAAATTCTAGTCAGACTGTTCCATATGTCAGTTGGCATACGGTTTGCAAGCAGTAATTACATGTAAAATTATCCTTTTGTAATTGACGGATTAAGTGGTTGTCCAAGTTACTGACACAGGCTTTTTAATGAACAGTTTCCAGGTGCTTATAAAGACAGGAAGTAACTGAAGAAGTGTGTTGTTTTCTGACAAGATTAATGAAATTGTTTTTTTTACTTTACTGTCATTGATCTTATGTTTAATTTTTATAATTATTTTTCCATATACCTACTGCCCATATATTGCCTTGGTTCCAAGGGTCGAACTCTCTTCCAGATGAGTCCATTTTAGTAGTCTCTGATTTTGAATGAAGAAATTAAAATACTTTAAACTTACTTGTTCTTTCTTCTACACAGCGTGTTCTCAGTTTGACTTCACATATCCAAGACAAGCGAGGTTATGGGGGAGTTTAACTGCAGGGCCAAGTTCCATTTGTGGCAGTAAAGGTGTTGGCTGCGATTTGTAACTGCTGAGAGAGAGACATCTGTGATTGAGGGGGCAAGGGGAGATGCAGGGGAGCAATGGACTGAGTGTTTTACTTTGTTGCTGTTGGTAGCCAAGTTCATGGCTCAGCTGGGAGACTCGGAGCTATCGCCTCCAATAGCCCCAGAGCTGCAGGAGGGGAAGTGCTTTGGTGCTTACATGCAGGTGGACACTAATATTTATCAGGCTCATATTTGCTTTCAGAGTATTTCTAGATTACTAACACTACATATTTCAAATTTAATACTCTGTGTAAAGATAAATTATTTTAAGTCCTGTCCTTGCACTGTGTAGGTTTTGGAGGGTGCTGAAGGACAGTATTCTGGAATGCAAATTGGGCAGCTACAGGATGAGGAGGATGAAGCTGCAAATGTTCTCCAAGATGATTCCTCAGAGTCCTTCGGAAATTCTTCTCTTGGTATGTCGATAAATGCAGGGGTTGGCCAGACTGGTGACACCATTAAGAAAGGTGTCCAGGTGCATGTGCACTTCCAAGGGAGTGAAGACTCACATAATGGATATGAAAAACTGTAACTAGGTGGATATGTAAAACAGGGAATGTATTTCAACACTTGTGATCAATCACTTGTTTTGATCACTGCTAATTTATTTTTAATGTTTATGTATAATTAAGTTTAATTAAAGTGCTTTTAGTTTGCATCTGAAATGATATTTAATGAATTGCCTTTTTCTAAAGCTCTTCAGCAGTCTCATCTGCTGAAAACCATGAGCCATAGTAGGCAGCCCTCTGATAGCAGTGTGGATCGATTCGCATCAAAAGAAGATGCAGCAGATACTGGTGATCATGAGAACAAGGTGAGAAGTAGTCACAGTGGTCAGTTTTAAAGTTCAAAACAATGAAGTTTAAAAAAATAATTAGAATTACAATTATGATGAAGTAAATTAGTGGTAAATGTGGGAAGCCTGTATACGTGATGTACCCCGTTATAGGTCAAAGTAACTCAGGTTGCATAGAGAATCTGAGTTAGAGCCTGAATTTCATTTAACATAAGGTGAATACATAAGTGTTCATATCTTAAATGCAATCACTGGCAAAGCCATACTAGAGCACCCTGCTGAGACCACAAACCCTTGTTGTCTCTGCATTAGTAGGCTACACTGGTACTTTCTTCTTTGAAGTATCTTTGTGCTGATTGCTACCTGTGTAGGTAACTTCATGATCTCCTCAGAGATTAGTCTTTGAGCTTTGTGCCATTCTAACTACAGGTTACTAATTTTCTCTTACATTTTTTTGACTTTATCTTTGGACCTTGTTCTGAGCTGGGGCAAAAAATTTTCATTTGTGGCAGGCAGAATTAGATCAGCTTGGACTGTTGGGGAATTCTAAATGTGAAACTACCGAAAACTGTCAGTCTTCTATGGAATCAACTTAGAAATAATATGCTTTTCTTACAAAGTCTTCAAATTTTGATTGCAACGAGTGGTTTAGCATGCTCTTCAGATGCAAACAGCAAGGTAGTTTAGAAAAATATACAGTATTTGTAATAAAACAGTTATGATTTCTCTAATAAAATCGAACCAGTTCTGATACTCATTATAAACTTCTCTACAGCATTGCATTTGGAGGCCTGTTTTTTGGAATGTATATTAAGCTACATATGAATATTACATACTCATTTGGTATTAAACCTTTATACATTTGAGTGTATGCAGTATTTCTAATTCTTGTGCTAATATTTTATTTCAACTGAAGAATAATTTTTCTCTGTATACGGTGTGATTTGCCTTCAATAGCCCTCCAGGGTAAAGGGGGACATCGGGCACTATACTGACAGAGACTGTGCTCCTTTGGTGCACTGTGTCAGGCTGCTGTCAGCCTCCTTCCTGCTCACTGGGGACAAAGGAGGTATGTTTGTCTTTGAGCTTCATTGGTTCTCTGTCTCTCTCAGTGTACAAAGTTGGAAATGTTACCACTTTGCTCTGTCTTGATTTTGATCTCACTTTATTGGAAATATTGGACATTTTCTGTGGCAGTCCCTAAGCACCACATCTACATTTCCTAAAAATATATCCAGGGATGGGGACTTAACCACATTCCTGTCATGGTATATGACTGATTTAAGATGCTTGTTCTTTTTCCTTTTTCTAAACTCTTACTTGCTCACGTGCCCTTATAATGTATTGTTTTTGGAAGGAGATGAGCTGGAATTATGTTATGGCTGTATTTGAGTATTTCAAGTATATTTCAAATGCAGTTCATTTAAGGAAGCAAAAAAGCAGCCTGTATATCACTGCTGCCTGTGATAAACTGAGAGTGCTTGCTTGGCTTTCATATTTTTGTGCAGGCTAAGCTATTTTATTTTATATGGTGTTAATTAAATTTAAAACAATTCAGGAAGATTTTAGATATCTTCCTTTTAATAATTCTTGTTTCTTCCCCACAGCTTTAGTTCCTGATAGAGATGTGAGGGTCAGCGTAAAAGCCTTGGCAGTAAGTTGTGTTGGAGCAGCTGTTGCACTTCACCCTGAGTCTTTCTTCAGCAAACTGTATAAAACACCTCTGGAAGCAATGGGAGAAGAGTATGGTATGTTACAGTTCACATATTCCATTTTAATAGTGTGTTTGGTTTTTCAAATAAGTGAGGCAGCATCTGTGCTGAAAACTCCAAACCTAGTTTAGTATTTGTGAGCAAATATTGCACAAATTGGAATGAACATGCTGTGCATGTGGTGAGGTATGTTTTTTTGTGGTAAGATTTAAGTTTCAGTGGATGAGTTTGGAGAGCTTCTGACAAGTTGATGCTGTTTTAAAACAGTGAGTATGTAGAAGGGGTTTGTTTATTTTGCAGATGCTTTCTTCTGATTTAATTTAGTCCATCTTATAGATGGTTTTTAAGCCATTAGGTTAATTTTTGCAAATGAATCATGGTGACCTGGAGTGTGCAGCTGGTTTGATACATTGACTAAAATGCTTCTTCTATTTCCCTGGAGCAGTTTGTGTACAGTTGAAATAAATCACTAGTGTTTTTATATATGTGATTGATCTGTAGATTGCATGCACAGAAAGGGATCTAGGAAGGGGAGAACTATGGTGGGCATATTTTGGATGTGCTGGTGTTGATTGTCCTATAGTTGAGACCCCCGTTGTAACATTTTTATGAATCAGGAAAGTCTAATACTAGTATTTTTAAAATAAAGTAGTTGTAACTTATTTTCTTAGAGGAGCAGTATGTATCAGACATTCTGAACTATATTGACCATGGAGATCCCCAGATTAGAGGAGCTACTGCCATTCTCTGTGGAACAATTGTCAACTCCATTCTAATTAAATCTCGCTTTGATGTGGAAAAATGGCTCATAAATGTCAGAAGCTCAACAGGTAACATTTAATTTTACAGGTGTCTTTTTGTCTTTTAATGTAACATTGCAATATTTCATTGCTCAAATTTTTTTTTTTTTATTTTTTTAGGAAATATCTTTTCCTTGATAGACTGCATACCTCTTTTACAGAAAACATTGAAAGATGAGTCTTCTGTTACATGCAAACTGGCTTGTACAGCTGTGAGGGTAAGCAGTAGGAATTCATTTGCACCACCACAGATGACAGGGTTGTGATTCATTACTGGGGTGCTGCTATGGGCAGATATCTAAACATGGAGCATAAAGGGATTTCTTCCTGAAAAACTTTATTGGTGCAGAAAATAATTATGTGGTATAATGTGTGGCATTATAAATCTAATCATGATGTTTCTCATGAGAAATGTACTGGTATGAGCTTTAATGTTACATTAACCAAGGAGGAGTGCATTAGATAGAAAGGATATCTAGGCTAAACAGGAGAGTGTGAACATATAACACCTGGCTGTAGCCTGTATTTGGAGAATAAAAATTAAATGTGAGAAATTACTAGTAAAATAGTGATTATTTTCTGAAATGATAATTTTTAAAAGTGGGAAAGTGTCAGGGGAAAGCAAGTGATTCAAACTGGGCGAAAGATCCCTCAGGCAGTTGTTAAAATAGAGATGACAGCTGAATTGGTGAGTGGAAGTTAGAGTATGTGAATTTTATTTCTGTAATGAAATCTTTGGAAGGTATTTGGTGAAAAACAGAGGGGTGAGGGAGTGAGCTTGCTTTGAAGGTTTTTCCAGTAAAGTAGAACATGGACAGATTGGAGGCTGAGGGAAATTCTTTCATCAGTGAGAGGCACAGGGTGGGTGACTATTGCAGCTTAAAGACCAGTGAGGCAAAGCATAAATTTTAGTAAAATGGGGACAGTTTCTGTATGGTAATTATGGTTTTATATGCAAAGAGGAGGGGCTTGTAATGCAGCTGAGGGAAGGAAATCCAGGTAGGTAAATGAGGTTATCTTTTTAAACGTTCTGTTCAGCAGTCTTCATGTTTGTGTGTAGTGATTTCATGTGTGATTACACTTGTAATAATGGCTTTTTAGAAGACTTCACCAGAATTATTCAGTTCACGTAACTTAATGCTAGACAACTTTGGCTCTTGCTTTTTCTCAGTATATAACGTGGCCTGACTATACATTTTGGCAGAAATGTTCTAAGCCTTTTGGGTTGTTAATCCTCAAACAAGAAAGTTAAGTTTCTGTAGTTAAATGATGGAAGTGTGGAGTTCTGTAACTTTTTCCAAAGGTCACACATTGTGCCTATAGTTGAGCATTCAAATATGGAGGTGTGACTCTTACTTTGGAAATCAGAACCAGGTATCTAAAAGAACCCTGTGGAAATGAGGAGACTGTTTTTGAGCAGATGAGAATGTAGTGCTTGTGGTGTTTAAGCCCTGTGAGCCCTCCTTTAGAGGATTGCTCTCTGATCTGTGAAGCCTGTGTTCCTCTCCAGAGGTTAATTTCACCAGCAGGTTTGAGCAGTTCACATAGACATGGTTCTGGCCTGGCAGGATACCTAGCTCTGGTGCTTATCCTAGTTCTTGTGGAGTAACTTTTTTTTTGTATTCTAAAGAAAACAGGTGATTTTTCTTTTAGAATAAAGAAAAATCATTCTTTATTTCATTCTGTTTTTTGGAGAATCTCTTCTGCAATGTAACAAAAGTTTTTTTTCTTGTCAGCATTGCATCATGAGCTTATGCAGTAGCAGTTACAGTGAACTAGGTTTGCAATTGATTGTTGACCTCCTTACTCTGAAGAACAGCTCATATTGGCTTGTGAGGACAGAACTTCTGGAAACACTTGCAGAGGTAGATTTTCGGTGAGTGTTTGCATTTTTCCGTGGGTGTAGTCACTGAAGCACAGAGAAGTAAAGGAAACTGTAACTGTAATGGTGCAATTTCTTCTGAAGCATTAATGAGTTTCATAAAACTAATTCAGATCAGTCAGTCCTGTATGAATTCCTTTGTCAAGTTACCACCAAGCCCAATCCTAGTAATAGTGTATTGAAGTTTTCATTGGTCTGTTGTTAATAAGTCTTCTGTAAATGTGTGATCAGAGAGGCACCACATAATTTGGAGTCTAACTTAGTTTTTCTGTACAGTTTTTGTCTGTTTTTTGAAGAGAAAGTCCCTGATTTGTCTCCTGTTTTCAGCTCTCTGTAGTCACTCAGTTTCTGTTAATACTGAAATCAGTGTCGCTTGTTCTTTTTTTTGCATTCTCTCATTGTCTATTGGTTCTTCCAAGCTGAAAGGCAAAAGATGTTTATAGGAAAATTTTTCAGGTTATCCTTAGTTGTACAAGAGTGGATAGCCATGTTTGGAATGTATTACTGTCTTTTCAAAATGGCATGTGCATGGGGAAAAATACAATTAAAATCATGGTCTTTAAATAATGGTTTTTTTAAATGCAAGAACTATTTTTCTTCAGTTACTCTAGTCAGATAGTAGGTTAGCAAATAGCTTACCTTTCCTAAATGTTGCAGAAAGTGTTTACTACTTATATTTTCCCTATAGTGGTGTTTTTTAAAAAAATAAACCCAAAGAATGCTCAGAGCAGTGAAGGCAGAAATAACACACAATGTTAACTAATGTATTCTAAATTCTATTTTGCCATAGGCTAGTCAACTTCTTGGAAGGAAAAACTGAGAGCTTGCACAGAGGAATTCATCATTATACGGGTGTAAGTAAATTATTTAATCAATATATTGTGTTTCTGGATTAAGGTACCAGTGCAATGCCATCACTTCGTTTTTAAATTCTGTCAGTGCTGATGGCTGTTGTATTTTTTGTGTAAATAGACTCACATTCTAAAACTTACTACAATTGGGAATATACTTACTATGGAGATTCAGATATCTTAGTTTCCTCTGGTGTGTTTTGCGGCTTGTTCTTTCTGAACTTTAAAAAAAAAGTGACATTTGTGAAGTTAGAGAATGTGGTTGGCAGTGTTAAGGTAAAGATGGTCTTGCAGGCTTGTATGGTCGCTGATATCTCCCTTGTTAACTCTCTTTTAACAATATGGTCAAATGATGAAAATGGTCAGTGGACTTTACTGTACTAATTTTTTTTTTTAGCTATTAAAGCTTCAGGAGAGAGTACTTGAAAATGTTGTAATAAGTCTGCTTGGAGATGAAGATCCAAGAGTGAGACATGTGGCTGCAGCTTCATTAATGAGGTATATGTGACATTTTTATTTATAGGAAAAGAAAAAGTAGACTAAAAAGATACTTGCATGTTGTTATATACCTATAGCTAAAAGTATCACGTGGTGTTTTTAATATACAAATATACAATTTTTTGTTGTTGTTCAACAGAGGGATGGGAAACAAATGAATCTTTATGATAACTGAAACATGCATCATTCTGGCTCATCAGGCAGTTGTACTTTGCTTTCTATTAGCAATCCAATTACATTAAATTACATTCTGAGGGTATTACATTGTGTTACATTCTGAGGGTCACTTTCAGTTTCATCTTCTTCAGGATATTTTTCTTCATGATCAAGTTATTTGTTCGGTATCCTGGCAGTGTCTGATCTACTTTAAATGTTGCAATTCTACAGATTTGTCCCAACTCCCAGCCATTGCACTTTTCACATGGTCATACACAGTGTATCTTAAAACTTCTGTGCTCACTAATCATAGTGCAGCAGCTAATTTTGTTTGCAAAGCAGGTGTTTGCTGTAACCTACTACAGTTGTAGTTGCTGTTCAGATAAATGCACCAAAGCGTAAGGATTAGCTGGTAGTTTATTTACTGGAATTCAAACATTTAAATTTTATGTTTGAAGAAGTTAAGAGCATGTAATAGTGAATTCCTGGTATATTTTATTATCAGAGGGGTTTCTTTCCTAGTTTTTTCATTCTATTTAAATGTTGTCCATTCCTAATAACAAATAAAGGACCACAAAACTTTTAATGTTCTGGCATTTGAAAGTGTTTATATTGCCAAAGCAGCTCAGCAGAGGAATCATGAACTGTTGGATCATAGAGCTTGTTGCTTTTATTAGGGGACTTGATTCTGAAGTGCAGTTATTTTATTAACTGAGTGGTAAGAAATTGAATTTTTTTTTCAATATTCATGCTGACTTAGTGACAGGAGGTGTATTAAAATTGGAAGACTTAACCTGCCCAAGAAAGCTACTACAGGCTTGTAGAACCCCCTTGAAACATTCGGTATGGACATTCATTGGAAGTAGTCTCACTGAGATTACAAAAACATATGTACAATAGCTTTTCACTTTTACATAAGTTGAAAATATTTTTATTCAAGAAGACTGGATTTGATTTTGTGTTTACGTTTTGCTACATAGAAATCAGATGGTAAAAAATTATTATTTTCAGGTAAAAATTAATTCTCAGTTGATATAGATTCTCATGGGGAAACTGTCTGGGGAGATCAGGGAACAGCAGGAGAGAGGTCATCTGTGTGTGTGTTTGTTATATTATGTATGGGGAGGAATCTCCAAAAAAGACTTTGTTCTTTTAATTACTGTGTGTCTGGAGCAGTTTCTTTGTCCTGACTTGAGCTCCTTGATTGTAATGAAGAGCAGTTATGTAAAGATGAATTCAGCTTAATGAATTTTGGTAACAGCTTTTATTTACAATTTAATATGTGTAATTAGCATATGCAGCTTGCTGAACTGTATATTACATATAGTTTAAACTGGCTGTTAAATAATATCTGAATAAATTTTTTCTTTTTGACATTTAATTTTCTTTCAGACTTGTTCCAAAGCTGTTTTATAACTGTGATCAAGGACAGGCTGACCCAGTTGTGGCAGTAGCACGAGACCAAAGCAGTGTGTACCTGAAACTCCTCATGCATGAAACGCAGCCCCCGTCTCACTTTTCAGTGAGCACTATCACCAGGTGTGTTACCTGTCTGGCCTTGCTTCAAAAGGAATGGAGATCCAAATTTCACTTTGTAATGTCTAGGATTGTAGTTAAATCCTGCAAAATCTGCATGTTTATTAATTCCTTTTCTAGTCTGTAGGAGCACCTGTGGTAGGTTTAAGCTCCACAGAAACTGAGTGATGGTCAAAGAATATGCTGTGAGTTACTGGTGATGTGCTCACACACTGAGAGTCCTTGTTTTGAGATAGTTTCTTCTCTCCATCCTAAAGTCACCCTGCTTTCCATTAAATTATAAAAACAGGTGCAGGTTTTCAAGCTAATTGTATGTATGTTACTATTCTTCAGGTATATTGATCGAGATTTATAACACTCCACATCCTGTTTAATGATTGTAGTTGCAGAAGACTCTACTCCCTTTATAATTTAAAAATAAATTCTTGTTTTGATAGTGCGATCTTGCTCTATTTTTGCTGCCAACTGTAATTTTTCTGTCTTACAGATAGTATGAGTTATATATATTTATAGGAGTTATTGGCTTCTATTGGTTTGTCAAATAAGTTTTTAATTACATACCTTTTGGTATATGATCTTGATCATGTCACTTAAAATATATACTATAGTATGCAACTTTGTGGATCCAGTGTTATTCTGGATAGAAAATAGACTTTTTATACAGCAATAATCCAAAGTTTGTGAGCATGCAAAAATGTTGAATGGGTTTGAGCAACAGCAAAGACTAATGTTGGTGGTCATTTCTCAAGTATCTAGTTAGATATTGACAGTTGATCTACTATTTCTTTTAGCTAACAAAGAGGTTTTATTTATAAGTTAAGTAGCATTTACTAATACAACCCCAAAAATATTATAATATAAGATGGTATTTAGTCTCTTCTCTGGTTTGATATGTTACAAGCAGTCTGTTAAATACATAATAGTAATTTGAGTATATAACTAATAAAATTATTTATTTTTTAATGGGATGAGGGTTTTTAAGTACGTGTTTTAGTGGATATAAATGTTTTTATTTCAGAACATACAGAGGTTACAATATGTTGCAAAGTCCAACAGATGTCACTATGGAAAACAACCTTTCAAGGGTTATTGCAGCAATTTCCCATGCATTGACAATATCCACTACAAGAGCACTTACGGTGAGTTTTCTTACACGTGAGTTTTTGGACATAGGAGTTTCTTTCCATTTTCTTGCTATGGTGGCTGACTTTTTCCTGTTTTGCATGCTTGCTGTATCTGTTATGATTTCCTGACTATATTTGTATCTGCAGCTTTTGAACTGTGACAATGGCAGTAATAATAGATTTCATTCTCACTCTTAAAATACCGTGTTGCTATCTCTTCCCATGGTGAAACTAATTCAGTTTTTGGTGTTTACTTTTCAGTTTGGCTGCTGTGAAGCTTTGTGTCTTCTCTCCACAACATTTCCAGTCTGCACCTGGAGCGTGGGATGGCACTGTGGGTATGTTCCTTGTTTTGTTAGTCGAGCTTCTGAAAGTCATGTTTGCAAAACAGAAGTGGACTTACTCTAGGCATTGGAAGTCCTGTATATGCTTATTAACTTAGATATAAGTTAGGTATATGCTGTTAAGCTTATCTTAGCAGTTCTTTAAGAACTTCATACAGAATACAGAAGATTTTAACTTCAGGTTGCCACGGTATTAAGTGCCAGAGTTTGTCATACCTGGAACCACTGTGTCTGTCACAGGGATTGGCTGCAACTGCTCTTATAAAAAGATAGATACAGTCAGCATCTATGAAATACAGGAGAAAATATTTCCTGCTTTTGAAAGGATGTTTATCTTTGGGATATTGTACTTTGTAATATCTCTTTAAAATTTAAACATTAAAATTTTCATCTTAGTTTCATGTCTGTGTTGAAAAATGGTAGGTCAAGGAAGCTGGTTCATCTTGGCTTCTATGATAATGTCAGATTCATTTAAATTGTTCTCACTTGGCACCCTGATTGGGAACAGCAAATTGGGTATCTATAATACTTAAATGTTGATATCGGTAATACACGGTAGTCCCAAACTACTGACATTCTGAAGAATTTCTTCAGATTGAAAGTGTACAGGTGGCAGCCTGAAAGCTTTGGTTTTGTCTCTGATGATTAGTGCTGTGCCATGTGAGCAGTAAAAGTAGCTACTGGAGGTGTGCACCTGTGGAGCTGTTTCCTTTTTAAACAAATTTAATGTAATTTGTGTTTTTCTTTGTTGCTATCATTGTGTGTCTTACTGTATTCAATTGGGAAATTTTGTCTTACCTTAAAACCAAAACACAAACCCCAAAAAGCAAGCATCCCTCAGGTGCTTTTCTTGTCAGCAAGCCCCTGCTTCCCTTGCTGGCCCTAAGTGTGGTGTGCTTTGTATATGTAGTATAAAAGGTGTGTTCCAGTGGTAACAAATGAAGTAATTCAGGATGTGAGCAGTACTTAGCTGAAAAATAAAATCAATGTATCTTCTCTTCTACCAAGCTTAAAAATGCTGTTTTAAAGATGGATCTAATATTTATAAGTGATCCAATGACATAGCCTTTGTGCTTTCCACTGATTCCTTCTTCACAAATTTTTGGACAGTGTTTATGCTGATTTGGATTGTAATTTTGTTTTGTGGAATGACATGGACATTTATTGTTCTGGATAATAAGAATATAATAGCATGGATAGTAACATTAGAATTTTGCCAAAATTCCTTCCTAAGTATTTTTGTTCTTATGATTAACAAGTTGCTGGAATTACTGCATTCCAACTCTGTATGGCTCAACATGGATTAAGTAATGGATTACAACTGTATGTGGAGTAAATAACAATTGCCTGTGAAAGTACTTCACAAAAACCAAAGGAAGGCACTGTAATTACCTCTGGAGCTTTAGCAGAATAATAGCTATACTTAATGTCAGTTTAGTTTTCTGAAATTCCTGTAGTTGTGTTAGATCAGTGTGACTATAGTAGAAGATTTTAATTACTTTAAATAAAAAAATAATTTGAAAGATTTCCAGATCCCTTTTATTTAGAGGTTACATAAGTTCTTTTCCTGAAAGAAACTGAAGTATTTAGGTCTTGGAACTTTGAAGTGATGTGTGTAATTCACAGAGTATTCTGCCAAACATTTCTGGTGATCTCTACCTGCTCTTTCTTCAACTTGATTTCCATGAGAAAATCTGGTCTTATAATTATTGTCAAGGAAAATACAGAATGCAGCATAAAACTACCATCTTGGATAGTGTTCACTCAAAAAATGTAGAGGATTTGATGGAGTGCAATTGTTTAATTAATTTCTTGTCATTTTAAAACTATATTTTACATTGCAATACTACAACTAATGTCTCCCATCCATATCTTGCTTATGCACAAGATTCAACTGAAGATAGTTCAGGACTGTAGTGGTTAGCAAATAAATACGGAATTCTTCAGTTTATCAGTAGATGTCACTATAGCCTTGATAATTGCTTTTAAAAATAAGGTAATGGCTCTTAAAGAAACCAAAGTGTAGTCAGATCTCTGCTACAAATTGCTTTTCAAGTTGTATTTGCGTGTTAAATGTGCATTTCTGTAGCACAGATGTAATTTCATTAGATTAGCCATCTACTTGACTATTGTTTTTTTTCAAGACTTTTTTAATTTGTCAAAAGAGGCAAAAAAAGTCATGACATTCCAAAATTAAACTTCCAGCGTTTCCCAGCCAAGTTCTTCAGATGAAGCTCAGAAGGGCTGCACTATTGGTATGGCTGGCTTGGTCCTGTCTCTCCTTTCATCAGCATGGTTCCCACTGGACCTCTCAGCACATCAAGATGCTTTGATTTTGACTGGAAACTTGCTTGCAGGTAAGGCAGGACAAGAAAAGTAGGACTGTCCTAATATTTTTACCATTAGGATTAGAAGGGCCATATCTCACTCCATTCTCGTTGTATGCCATGAAAAACTTGTGAGATAAGCAGAAGAAATAAAGACCTTTCACCCGGGGGTTTGAAAAGAAACTGCCTCTTTGTAGCTAAGTTGCAAATTTCCTCCAGTTGCCAAAGGCCATGCTTAGTACAAGCTGGGTACAAAGAACTCAAAAACTGTGCAGCTGCTCCTGGCTGTGAAATTCTGATTGAATTTCTGTTCATATAGAGATGATAACTGTGCCTGCCTTCAGAATTTTCTGATGCTTAATTCCAGTTTTGTCTTCATTTCCTGAAATTGCAGCAAGTGCTCCTAAGTGCTTAAAGAATCCCTGGAGTGCTGAAGAAGATGCAAACCAAGGTGCTGCAAAGCAGGAGGAACCCTGGCCAGCTCTGGCAGATCGAGCCCTTGTCACTTTAGTAGAACAACTCTTTTCTCATCTGCTGAAGGTCATTAATATTTGTGCACATGTGATGGATGATGTTGCTCCTGGTCCAGCAGTAAAGGTATATATTAAAAATAAAAAAATAAAATTGTGTGACTTAAATACTATTGTGCTATATATACAAACCACCACAAGACATCTTACTTGTATCAAGTCTAAAACATGAAGTATCTAATTTCTTGATAGTGACTGCACTCTGTGTAGTAAAGCAAGTACCATGAAAAAAAAAGGCATATTTTTCTTCACATAGCAGATTTTTCTTTAGTTCTGCAGTGTTTAAAATATTACCCTAAATTTTGGGTCTTATTCCTGCTGACTTCAATTGAAACATGAATTCAGTGAGAAGTATATAGAATACATGAAGTATTGGATTGCATACTGTGGGAAATGTGCTGACTTTTTGGTTGGCTGGTTGTAATGCACTGAGCTCCTATGGAGCTAAAAATAACTCTTTTATCTTCTGAATATCCTGTAAAATATTTTGACTTCTGAAGCAGCTTATATGAGGTACTTCCAGCTTTGTGGGTTTTTGAGATTTTTTTTGAGGCATATACATCTAGAGACTGTTTTAGAAACTGTAAGACAGTATTTTCTTCATATTTTAAAAATATTTGAATATAATTTTGACGCTCCTTTATCTGGAATCAAAAGGAACTGTAGTTATTGAGCTCTAATTTCATCTCATTGGCTTATGCTGAAGCTGAAAATAAAGTAGGGGATATATTAAACTGTTTCCCTTTCACACAGGAAATTCATGTCCTGAACCTGAAACATTTCAATTTAACTGGCAGTCAAATTAAGGGGAGTTTAAACAGAAGAATATACTTGTGTTTGTATAGAAGAAGAAAAAACTACTTGTGCTAACAAAACTAATAATGCTTCTTTTAATTCTAGGCAGCATTACCTTCTCTCACAAACCCACCTTCTCTTAGTCCAATTCGGAGAAAGGGGAAAGAGAGAGAGCCTGTGGAACAGGCATCTGTGCCAATGAGCCCTAAAAAGAGTGGTGAAGCAAGTCCAGGTAGGCACACCACTCCTGTTAACCTTTCCATCTACCTGCCCCACACTGTGTGGTTACGGCAGAGAAAGAAATAAAACTGAGTAACCTGTCTGGAGTTTCAGTTCAAGAGGCTGGCAGGGTACTGCATTGGTGGAAAGGCACCTCTGGGTGGGGGTTTCTTTACTGACTTGGTTTTTATCAACTGTAACCTGAAAATTAACTATACTTTTCAGAACGAAAGCACTGCTGAATCCTTTTCCTCACTTCTTCTGAATCTACTCAGCTATTGACTATAGCAATTTTTGCACGTATGTTACTTAAAAGAATTTAAAATTTACTTTCCAGCTTTTGGCAGGAGTGACTTGTGTTGCTTTTGGAAATGAGATTCTCAATCTTGAAACCTTTTCTTTCCGTAGTAATGAATGAAGGAAACACATGTTAATTCTGTTTTGTAAACTGTACACACACTTCAGTACTAAGCCCTCCAGGTTAATTTCTCTCACCACAGTGGGCTGCATGGTTGGAATGCTGTTCTTTTTCCAGTTGTGCACAGTGTGTTTCTGTAGTTTGTAATATACATGTGGATTGAAAAAAACCCATGCTGTTTAATAATGCAGATGTGGTAAATTACATTGTGTACGTGTCATGAGCAACCTAGAAAAGGTATATTGTGCTAATTCTATGATATTCTTTTAAGCTTCTAGGCAAACTGATGCTACAGGACCTGTTCCAACAAGTAAATCATCTTCAGTAGGAAGCTTTTATCATCTTCCATCTTACCTGAAGTTATATGATGTCTTGAAAGCAACCCATGCTAATTATAAGGTACTGCATGATACTGTTTGATTGGACTGCAGTGGGATAGGATAATCACTTTGTTTCTTACAAACAGGCTCTGCCTCTGTCAGCTCACTTGTTTACCCCTGTAAACAGCTTATACACACACAGAAAAAAAGTAAAAAATAAAGACAGATCATGACTACCACCAGTAAAAGCAAAAACTGGTAAAACAAGGACCCGTGATAGGCACTGTCACCCTGTCACTTCTCTGCTGTCATTATTGCTGGTACCAAACGAGTCTTTGTTGGCTTGGCAATGCCAAATAAATCCCTGTGTCTGTCCTCTCTGCACTTTATTTCAGGATGGGGAAGCTTTTTTCTCATTACTTCAGATGACAGGAGATGCATTTCCGAGAGAGTTGTCATCTCATATGTACACTTCAAGGACTGTGTTCTCATTGCACCTACAGTGTTTATCAGAAATGCATCATCTGAATGTTGTTTGTCAACATCACAAGCCTTCCTCAAGCAGGAAGATCCCTTTCTTTTTCTTAGTCAAAATGGAGTCTTGCCTTTCCAGCAATGCATAAGGCAGTCTAAGCTTTAAGTGGTGTTGATTGAAATATGCTGAAATTTTATATAAAAGATCATTTTGTGTTAATACCCAGTTCTTCCACTTGTCAAGTAATTGTTAAGGAAAAATGTGGTTTTGTTTTCTGGGAACAGGTTACTTTGGATCTCCAGAACACTAATGAGAAGTTTGGATGTTTCTTACGGTCTGCCTTAGATGTTCTCTCTCAAATCTTGGAACTTGCTACTCTTCAGGACATTGGGAAGGTATAAGACTTGTTTTTCCTTTTGTAGTTTACTTGTCCAGTATCTGTGGTCCTTCATGGGAGAAAGCACATATCACTGATTTCAGAATTGCTACTCTTCCAAGGGGCATTAGTCCTAGAAGTGTTGTGCTTCCACAAAGTTGAATAAAGTGCTAAAACAGATTCTCCAGGTTAAATTGCTGCTGTTGAAAACTGGAATAGTTTTTTACTTTTTAAATTTCATGTGGGGATTTTTCTTCCCAGCCAAATGGTTTGCCTTCAGTCATTCCCTATATTCATATGTTTAAATATACTAAATGTTAGAAGACTTATTGCTCTCCTCCCTCTCCTGTGTCTTGATATTTTTTTCTCCTTAACTATTGTGTTAAACATTGCAGTATTTTAAGATTAGGAGGAAAATGTTGAATTTTCTTTCTTTATGTAATTCTATGATTTTTCTCTTACATTAGTGTAGTTTTGTTTAGTACAAAAATCTGTGCTGCTGACCAGTTTTCACTGTAATGTTATATATAATGAGGAAAAATGCAATTTAATGCACATTTTTTTATTTTCTAGTGTGTAGAAGAAATTTTGGGATATCTAAAATCCTGTTTCAACAGAGAGCCAACAATGGCAACAGTGTGTGTACAGCAGGTAAGGAATTATTTTTTTTATGTGTTATGTGAATGTTAATCCTGATGGTCTTTGGCTGTCAGTTGGGTACTAAGAATGACCATGATTTTAAGGGAAGTGGTAGGTATGTAGAGACATCTGCTCCAGATGGAGCAGACAAAGCATCTTTTCTTACATTTTCACTACTTGTTCTCTAACTTGATACTATTTGAATAATGTAGTTTCATCTTGAACTGCTTCCAATTCACACAACTATTTTAGCTACTGTTCAGAAAACAAGCTTGTTTCCTACCTTGCCAGAAGTGTTCTTTAGCCAGTTAACTGCATCAAAAATCCCTAGAAAGCAAAGAACTGACTGCCTTAGTGGTGGATCTGTGGCAGACTTCCAGTTAAATATTTAGACTTAAGTTCTCAAAGGTAAATTACGGTGAGACACAAGTCAAGGTTTTTTTTCCTGAAATGTTAACTTTTCTTCTTTTCCATCCAATTTTGTTCTCTAGTTATTGAAAACATTGTTTGGGACAAATTTGGCTTCTCAGTACGATGGCCTGTCTGCAAACCCCAACAAAGCTCAAGGCAAAGCTCAGCGCTTGGGTTCCTCCAATCTGAGGCCTGGTCTCTACCACTATTGCTTCATGGCACCGTACACACACTTTACACAGGCCCTTGCTGATGCCAGTCTGAGGAACATGGTTCAGGCTGAGCAGGAGCACGATGCTTCAGGGTAACTTCCTTCCCTTACATCATGATGTTAACTTGAACTAGAGTCTGTTCTTAGTGTTTTTCATAACTGTGAGTGTCATTGCGGTGCTGTGTAACTTGAAAAACCAGACTTAAGCAGAGTAGCTTGTCTTGATGAGGACGTCCTGAATGCAGTTATTGCTAACATGTTTTCCAAAGCAAAGTTAAGTCATTAAAATGGATATCTTTGAAGTTTTTTAAAAGCATAATAGTTTTAAATGCTTGTATTCAAAAGTATATTATTAATTTATGAACATGGCAGATAGTGTGTTAAAGGAAAAGCAGAAGGATGACTAAGCAAAGACTAGAAAATCTGATCAAAGTGTAGGTTGTCTCTGCTATTTGGTTTGACTAAGATTCTTGAAGCAGTTGAGTAGATTAAGAGAAGTTGGCATTGACAGAATGCATCTAAGGACAGTATATTTGTTGTATTTTTTTAATGTGTGTGGGTTTTTTTTGTTTGTTTTTTTGTTTTGTTTTTTTGTTACAGATGGTTTGATGTGCTGCAGAAAGTTTCTGCACAGCTGAAAACTAGCATTTCCAGTGCAGCAAAACATCGTGCTGATAAGGTACTTAATATCTCTGTTCTCCTGAAAGAGCCATACCTTAGATTTAAAACATTTTTTTCTCCTTTTAAAACTAGTTTGGATTTGAATCAGAGACGTGTTCAGATGTTAGATTACTTTAAAATCTCTCTGTTACAGAATGCTATTCACAATCACATTCGTTTATTTGAACCCCTTGTCATAAAAGCATTGAAACAATACACAACAACAACGTCGGTACAGCTGCAGAGACAAGTTCTAGACTTGCTTGCTCAACTGGTTCAGCTGCGAGTTAACTACTGTCTTCTGGATTCAGATCAGGTTGGTACCTCACCACATTTGCAGATTGTCATACAGCAATCTCACCAGCAGACTCAGTTAACACCTGCAACAAAAATATTTCCAGCGGTCCATTCATTGTATTGTAAGTGAAAACAAAGACTTAAAGGAGGGTGAGACACAATTTCCCATGCCCCAGCCACAAATAGCTTCAGACTTCTGGGGGTTTTTACATTTAATTGGCTTTTTGAGTTCTGCAACAGCTGTTTAAGAACTGCTCATGAGATTGATCTTAGGAATAAAATGATGTGGACAACGCAGTCAGTTTTATTAAATAAAATTTCATTTACACATGGAAATGCCTTCTTCCATACTGAGAGTATGGATTTCCTTATGACTGATAATGAGCATCGTGGTCAACAACTATTGTTTGATGTTGATGGCATGAGGAGAGCTAGTGACAGATAGTGATAGTCTGTGTAGTTGTCCGTAGAAGCAGTGAATTTGTAACATAAAGTGGTTTACTTAGAAGCGTTTTATTTACTACAGTTATTCTCAGGTTTATAAGCGAATGTGACTTGCAATACTGAAGTTTTTTTGTAAGTTCATAAAGAGAGAATTCTTTTAAATACATATAAGTACTTTGGATTTTATCTTGCTTTAGATTTTTGGCTGATTCTTAACTTCTTGACTGTAATACCTCAAATATGTATTCCATGAGTGAAAGATTAAGTTATACTTAAAAATATAGAGACTACTATAAATTCGTGCAAGCGGTAATAAGCTTCAACAGGTTTCTCCTTTTGTAAGGGCATAGGGAACTTTTCGTAATGTAGTGCAAATGATTTTCAGTGCCTGTCTGTAACTGTCAGAATGGTTTCAAATGGAAATTAATGTCTCTGTTCTGATGCACACTTTCTCTCTTTAGGTGTTCATTGGATTTGTGCTAAAGCAGTTTGAATACATTGAAGTAGGACAGTTCAGGTATGAAACTGGCAAAGATCCTTTGAACAAGGATGGTTTGCAACTGTCTTGTTCTGCGAGAGCTGATGAGTGATGTGTCACAAGTAGTGATTAGATTTGCTGGTTATTTCTCCCTGATGAGGAAGGGAGAGTTCTCTTCTGGGCAATGTGCTCATTTATTCTCTGGCTCCAGTGGTAACTCTTTCAGATATTTTAGGTTCCATGTGACTGAAGAAGTTAGGAAGTAGCATGGAAAATAATAATACTAATCTGCAACTGTGTTGCTTTGTTTCTCCATTTTGGTACTGTAAACCCATTCCTTTGGCCCCCCCCCTGCCAAAGGTATGCTTCCAGAAATCATCATCTCATTGCTAGATACAATTGCTTAAGGGAAAGCTGCTTCTTCCTGTTGTGGATTCAGAATGAATCCATATGTGCTGTGGTCATCTGGTACACATTGTATAGCACCTAGTAGATCATAAGCAAGGAAGTGAAATTTTTGCTGTCAGTTATTTCTGTTTTTTCTCACATTTGAGTTTTAATGAAGAGGAAGGTTGTTCTTTTGCTCTTCTACAGAAATAACCTAGACAGTATGTTATAATATTAGTAACTGCAAAGGTCAAAGCTTGAAAGAAATTCCTGGGGAAAAAACCCATTGTACAGAACAGGGCACAGAAATTACAGAATTTTTTTGTATGAAATATTGTATGAAATCAGAACAGCATATTCTTCAAAAAAAACGTGACTGTGAAAAGATGAGTTTTACTGAACAAAGCTGTGCAATTCAAATTTGACACTTTAATTTTTTTGTTTTGTTTTCAGGGAGTCTGAAGCAATTATTCCTAATATCTTCTTTTTCCTGGTGTTGCTGTCTTATGAGCGATATCATTCCAAACAAATAATTGGAATTCCCAAGATCATTCAGCTATGTGATGGCATCATGGCCAGTGGGAGGAAAGCTGTTACACATGGTAATTCTTAAAAAAATAAAGTATTTTAAAAAGAAAGGAAAGAAAGAAAAAAGACATTGACACTTACTAGTAACAGTTCAGCAATAAATCCAATGTTGACTAATAAGCTATAGAAAACTGTTATCGTGCTGAGTGTTCCAGAAGACACTAACTTTTAAGATGTGAAATACTTCTCCCTTAATTACTTCAGGAAGTTTATTATATCATACTAACACTGCTGCCCCACATTTTGCATTGTTCATAATTGCAACAAAGCTTTTATTTGAAACTATTTAGTAATAAGTTTGCAACTGAGCAGTATGTGCAAGGCTTTGATTTTAATTTTTGGTCCACTTCCCTTTCCTTCTACTTTCAGCCTTTAAGTAGAAGCACATCTCTCATACTTTACCGTGATTCTGCTGAGAAATAGTTTATAAAAATATCTTTTTTTAGCTCTGTGAGAATGGGCAAATGCGTCCATAATTTTAAATTTCTTTAAATTTCTTTTAAATTTCTGAAATAGCCATTATGCATGATAAATATGGGGTTTGTGGGCTTTTAGGTATGGGTTAAAACATTTAATGAACCAGAGCCCAGTTTACTTTTAGTAACTGAGCTGTTAGTTAGTTCAAGCAATCACTGTTCAGGAGTGATTTGTCTCATACTAAAAAAGAAATACATCTCATTTCAGCAATACCAGCTCTGCAACCCATTGTTCATGATCTCTTTGTGTTAAGAGGAACAAATAAAGCTGATGCTGGAAAAGAGCTGGAAACTCAGAAGGAGGTTGTAGTGTCAATGCTGCTGAGACTTATCCAGTACCATCAGGTAGGAGGAAAGGATGAAGGGACTCTCTTTGTGGTCTGTGAAAGGGTAACATTGCTGTGACTCCTAAAAGTGCTTCAGACAATATTAATGGTCTTCTATACAAAACTGGAATAGCTGGACTCTGTGTGGTATCTTTCCTTATAGAGAGAGCATGCAAAGATTTTTAAGGCTATGGGAAAGGTTCTGCTCTACACATCACTATTTCAGGTGAAGTAACATACCTGTGGAATTTCGTAGTCGAGCCTAGAAAACAAAGCACTAAAAAGCTCCAGTTAGAATTATGATCTTGGCTGTGTTGCAGACAGAATAAACAGAAGGTTGGTGGAAAAGAAGAAGCTTAAAAGAATGGGAGTAAAATGGAAAAGGAGACAAATTTAAAATTAGAAAAGATGCTGCATGGAGATGATTTAGGTAATGCTGTACCATAACAATATCTTGGATAACACTTGCTTGAAAAAGGTAATGACACTGGTAATTAGGTATTTGTTATGACTTACTACTTTGACCCAGACTTTCCAGGTTTGGAAAACACGTTTCTGCTTTGTAGGAGTGTAACAATGACTTTCATCAATACACTTTGTTTTAATGAAAAACATAAAAGTAATTTTAAGAGAAGTGTCATGATCAACATGGGATTTTACTGCTTATTCAGGTGCTTAACAAACCTAATGTGCCTTTCTTTCATAATGTGAAAATGCAGTTCTAGTGTATGCTAATGTAAGCACTGTATTTTCTGAAAAAAGTCAGTACATCTTGTCAAAATAATTTGTTAGAACTGCGTGTTCAGATTGGGGTAATTTTGTGTATCCACATTTTCTTTTGAATTTGTAGTTTTATAATCATAAAATGACTAATATAACTATATGAAATGACACTCTGTAGACACATGATGTGAAATAGTGAATAACTTTGTGTTACATAAGGTACTGCAATTGCTGGCAGATCCCCTTCTGACACACTTAACCTATTAAAGACCACCCATGCACTGCTCTTCCCACACCATCCCATTTGTAGTTATTCTGCCCTGTTCTGCTGGTGCATTATGTATAAACCAACCCTGGGCTGTTCTGTTGTTCTGGGACGGTCTGCAGTGGTTTCCCTGGACATTAGAGAGGTTCCAAAAGCTGCAGCCTTCAACATTTTCTGTTACAACTGGAGCTGCCACTCATGGAGCTCCAGAGTTAAGTCTTTCAGCCTGGAATCTCTCCTATCTCCTCTCTCCTGAGAAAATATTTTGGTAAGAAAGTCACCTGGGAATCTCCCTTCCCCTAAACTAAACTACCTGAATTTTCTTTACAAGTGCTCTAACTTGTTTCCTGAAACAGATTATTCTGTCCCCCTTCCAATTCCATATATTAAAATTCTTGCTTGCTGTGTCTCTTGTCTGCCTTCAAAGTGTGGTCTCTACAACCCTCAAACCTATAACACATTCAGCTACCAGAAGTGCTTCTTACTTGGTGTGTTCCATTATGTTGTCTCTTAAGCCATTTATATGAAAGTGATATATCTCAGGTGAATGAGCCCCATAAAGATGTCTGTTTTGTTTCCTTGACCAAATTTAAATGTTATTGGATCTAGAGTCAAGACAGAGTATATATATGGAAAATGGCTTCTTTCTTCTTCCCCTTTTTGTTGAATGAGTGGTGTGGTGTTTAGATTTATGATTCTTTTTCAAGTTGTTTGAGTAGTCTTTTGACAAATACCATTTAAAAAGTACGAAGCAAACTTTTTTTTTCTAGTTTATAAAGAAACTGGAAAATTCTTTTAAAATCACCACCAAAAACTTTTAACTAAGAACAGGCTTTTAACCTGAAGATGGGGTTTTAAAAATGTTGTGTGATTTCTCATGTTGTTTTTTTTTCCATTTTGTCTTTTAGGTAGATGGTTGAAATGAATGTTCTTTCCTATGGTGATAGTACTCAAATATTTTTTGTTAGTATGGGTGCCTACTTTTTTTTTTTTTTTTTAACTTTTGCTCAGGTGCTAGAAATGTTTATCTTGGTATTGCAACAATGTCATAAAGAAAATGAAGACAAATGGAAGAGATTGTCCCGGCAAATAGCTGACATCATTCTCCCAATGCTTGCAAAACAACAGGTGCCTATATGATTGTTTTAATTCTGTAAACACCTTAAGTAATTGCTGTAATGTGTGTATCAGTAGTGGCTTTGAGCTTTCGATTTTTCCTTTTTTTTATATGATGACAAATTTTCTTGAAGTTGTGGTTGCCTTATCTGGAAAAAACAACTGCCGCAAAGTAAACTTAAGTCTTTGAAGTGATGGAGTTCATATATAAATGTGTGACGTATATGGAGTATGATCAAGGCTGTCTCCAGTGGAGGGTTATTCTGTTTCTCTTAGATTCTTGATTATATGAGAACATTTAATAGATGGTGTGAAGGTTGTCCCATGTTCATAGAATGTCAATTATTTTTTTCATGGGTACAGTGAGTCTAATTGCAGACTAGATTACTCAAATCCCCATCCAACCTGGCCTTGAACACTTTCAGGGATGGGACAGCCTACTCCAGTGCCCCACCACCCTCACAGTAAAGAATTTCTCCCTAATATAAATCCACCCTCTTTCAGTGTAAAGCCATTTCCCCTTATCCTATCACTACCTGCCTGTGCAAAAAGGCCCTCTCCAGTTCTCCTGTAGCCCCTTTGGGTACTGGAAGGTGCTGTTAAGAGCCTTCTCCATGCTGAACAACCCCAGCTCTCCCAGCTTGTCTCCACCTCAAAGGTGCTCTAGCCCCAGATATTCTTTTCTCCATGACGGCAGTTCCCCAGTCCTGTGAGATCTCATGGCTGGGAAGAGTGGGCAGGATCAGACAACAGTTTTAGAGCAGAGCTAAAATGCTGACAAAGTGAAATTGCTGTTGTTTTGTGTGACTGCACATGATCATCTTCCAAATCATTTAATCAGGATAGGGTCATCTAAATTTGTAGTCCAGTCCTTTGCTATTTGCAGTTGATTGCTTCATAATTTATCTAAAAAACTGTTTAGGTAAGCTGTCCTACCTCTGTTGCATTAATACCACTGTAGCTGTTCACTTTTCTCATGATTAGGTTTATTTTCTCCTAGTTACCTGCTTAAGTTTAATCGTGACCAGCATTGCAGTCTATAAATAAACCTGGTAGGATGTGCAGGGGGAAGAAAAGTCTCTACATTTTATGACAAGTCAAGTCTTCTGGTCTCATTCTCTGAATAAAGCCTATTTCTTCAAATGAAATATATATGGTATGCACATTGGATTTCGTATGGCAGATTTTTGTCCATGTTCTCAAAACTCATGTCTAGGAAGGCCTATAATGAAACTTAAATTTGTCTTCTATAGCTTTTGGTTGCTTTGAATTTTGTACTGTAAAGAACAGCTTTATTACGCGCAGGTTTGTATAGAAATGTTTAAAACATGGAGTGTTAATTTTGTGTTGAAATTACCTTTAGTGGACAGTTAGAAATTAGTTTTGTGTTTTTCTTTTACAGATGCATATAGACTCTCATGATGCTTTGGGAGTATTGAACACTTTGTTTGAAATTTTGGCCCCTTCATCCCTTCGCCCTGTGGACATGCTTTTAAGGAGTATGTTTGTTACTCCTAAAACAATGGTAAGCTACTGTTTTCAAAGAAGAGAGAATCTGGTGTCTTTCATGAAAAACAAAAGAGAATGTGTTTCTCTTTAATAATTTGCTGAGTGATGTTAAAGTACCAGGAGCAGAATTTGGGAACAAATTGGCTAGAACTAATGTGATTTACCAACTGGGAGCACTTGATACAGAAGTGTTCTGCTTATGAATTAATTTCCTTCATTTTATATGTTCAGGATCAGGAATGTAAAGGAAGGTACTGTTACAATAAAATAGAATCCAATTTAAAAGGTAAACCACATTTTTCTTACACAAGTATTAGTACTGCTTTTATAGCTGAGAGATTGTTTACCAGTGAATATGAGCTTGACAGTTACCACAGGAATAGTATTTTGTAAGATCTGAACTTAAAATTTATTTCTGGTTTGCTCCATTCTTAAAAGGGTCTGATTTTGAAAATGCTAATTTTTAATACCTTTCTATGTTGTATCATTTAACTTCAAAAATATTCAATCTTCTGTATTTCTGTGTTTGTGTTAGGCATCAGTGAGCACTGTCCAGCTGTGGATTTCTGGAATTTTAGCTATCCTTAGAGTTCTGATTTCACAGTCAACAGAAGACATCGTTCTATCCCGTATACAAGAGCTTTCCTTCTCACCATATTTAATTTCATGTCAAGTAATCAACAGACTGAGATGTGGAGAAAATAACACACCAGAGGATCGCACTGAGGTCAAACAGGTGAAATACCCACCTGAGGAGACATTTTCAAGGTACACTGTCTTTAGAATAACTTGGGGAAAGGTAAAGAGCTCTGAGAAATCACAAATGCATTGGGCAGTATTTAACATGTATAAAACTTTTGTCTGAATGGAATTAAGTTTGTTAATAAGTTGATATGGGACAAATGTGTGTGGAGGAAGGACTGTTGAGATGGACAGAGATGGAGAAGTTGAGTGGATTTTAGTAGGACTTTGAATTGTTCTGGTACCTCTTCTCAAGCCAAATGAACAACCTAAAGAACTGTTAAAATGGGTGAATGCTGGACTTACTAAAATCAGGTCCAGAAACCTCACTGCTTTCCTTCCTTTCTGTATGAGGACTGAATGATGAAACATCCTTTTAAGTGGAAGCCCAGATTCTCTATCAGAAATTTGGCAGCAGTGGGATTCAAACCTGTTGAGTTAGTCCTGCTCTTTTTTCCTTTATTTTAAGAGCCAGCTTTGTCCAGTTGGCTTCCCATGTTGATGTCCTTGGACAGTGACAAACTTCAGGCAAAAGAAGCATGGAGAGATGGCAGCAGCATTATACTGACATAACGTTTGTCATTAAGGCATAGTGCTTTAATGTGGTGGGAGGCATTTGAAATAGTTGTTTGTTTAAGAAAATAGTAACATTTTACTTAAGTAGGGAACTTCAGATAGGAATAGAATGCTGTTTCATGCTCATTCTCAGGGTAGTGGGTGGAGGGAAGAGGGTCCTCTGGACATATACTCTGACTTTATGTCCCAACACCAGTGACGTAAGGAATGGAGTAATGGTTATGGCCAGGGGCAAGGATGGCTTTCTTAAAATGCCCTTTTTTGGTGCTTCTTTTGACACCACACCTTGTCCCAGCTGGAGGTTTGATAAAGAACCTGTGTAGTAGAGTGTGGATAGGAGAGGCGAGTTAGGTGAATTACTGTGACTTGCTGAATTAACCCTGCTCAGCTGAGCTGTGCTAACTGTCACAGATTGTTTTTAGTTTGATTTAGCTCAGATGCTTTTAGCAAATCACTGTAAAGACACCAAAGTGTTCTGAATATTTGCTTTGTAATTGTGTTGGGCCAGTGTATAAATGCTACTGTGACTATCTGATGAGAGATAATCTAGATTTAATATGCAATTATTGAAGAGCTTGTGATCATATAGCATCCTATTTGTTTTAGGCTCACCTGTTCTGTAGCATTTCATTTAGTAGGTTATTTAGGATGAATGGACAAGAACTTCCTATTTTATTTTTCAAGCCAAAGTTTCATAGGCTAACCTCATCTTTTTCTGAAAGATTGGTTGTTATCCTATTGATTGTATGTGTGTTTCTTTCAAGATTCTTACTACAACTGGTTGGAATTCTACTGGAAGATATTGTTACCAAGCAATTAAAAGTGGACATGAATGAGCAGCAACATACTTTCTACTGCCAGGAGCTGGGCACGCTGCTCATGTGCTTAATACATATCTTCAAGTCAGGTAATACTTGAAATGTTGCCCATGTCATAGCATGCAGTGGTAGGGTGGTTTTAAAGTTCCAAGACAGCTCATCAATGCATTGAACTACTGAGAAGGAATATGTAAGTGCTGAAATGTTGTATCTTGCTCAGTGTAGAGAACTTACCAAACATGGTGCTCATGCATGCAGGACATATTTTGCACATTTCTTCTGTCTTCTGTCTTTGTGGAACAAAATGTAGGTAGTGACCCTTCATCTCTCCTTTTAAATGTTTAAAATTTTTCAGTCCAAAAAACACAAAGCATTCCAAATTTGTGGCTATATTTCTCATGTTTTGTTTCAGTTTGGAGGTTGGTTGGTATGTCTAGCTTAAAATACTGAGTCACAGACTGCTAGCTCAGACTCATGACAAGGAAGGTTCCTGGGTTTTGCCATAATTAATAAAAATATTTAAAACAAACAAGCAAAAAACCTCCAACAAACCAAACAAAAAACTAACCAACCAAGAGCAAAAAGCACCTCAGAAAACCAGGAAAGGTAGCACTTTTCCAGCTAGTTGGTCTCAAGTTCCTTTCTTCAGGTTTGGAAATATTCCCTTAGGTTTTCTTTTGCTGGATACCCAATATCTACCCTTTTGGTAATTCCTTAGTCCATAGCTTGATTCCTTAGTCTTATTTTCTGAATAGTGGTACTATCTTGCCTTTCATTTATTCTTTCTTTGCTGTGGCTGCCCTTTTTGCTTCTGATTTCCAGCTTGCAGCTGGAATGCAACCTTGGTTTACTCTTAGTTGTCTGTAATTTAAAAAGGTCTTGGCACAATACCCTGGTTCTTCATAGGCTTCCTTGCAGACATGAGCCAAGGAGCTCTGTGTTCTGTTGCCTTGGTCTGTAAAATGGGAGTCGTCCAAACCGAGGTTCGTGGTGCAAGGACTCCAGGAGTGTGTGAAGAAGCACAAAATTAATCCTTGTTTTAGGTGTGCTTTAGGACCCAGAACTCTGGACATACAGAGTGACAGTTTTCTTCCCATGTGTCTTTTACAGTAATTATTTTAATATGCTTTTATCCTATTTCATTATATAAAATTACATAATTATACTATTATATATTGTATTTATTTTATGTTAACTTATTTTATTATTTTGATTTAATATAGTAATTTATGTTTAGGAGAAATATTTGCATCAAATAGTGTAGCAAATAATTTGCAGCAGGATGTTTTGGCATAAAGTGATTAAATAGTGTCAAGCCAGGAGCAATGAAATCAAAAAAGGAAGCTGATGACTGCAACTGGGGCAGTGGGTTCTTCCACAGTGGGAGCTGGGGATAATTGAAAGGAAGGCTAAACTAGTACTGCTGCTGTGGCTGGCTTCCAGGCTGCACTGGGAATCTTGCCAGGAATTATATAGAAATTTTCATGCAAAATTAAATTTAAATATTAAAATACTCATGCAGAGCATTGGAATATGTGGATCAGATGATCTGTAGAAATTAATTTAGTGTAAAACTACAAAAAACTTCAGGTATATTATTACCACTAGTACCTGTATGGTGTAACAGAGTAAAAGAAAAGTTCTTCAGACACCTGGGCTGTACTTCCATGTCATAACATATTTATTTAGGTTGAGGATTAACTAACTGCCTGAATTTGTAATAATGTTCTTTTGTTCAGTTAGAACCTCCATAATTATTTTCTCTTTAAGTTATATTCTCCTAACTGTAGGTGTAGCTTACAGCAATTTGTCTCTGGAAACAAAGGGTGTATTCTGTCATTTCTAACCACTGTTCTATTGGGAAGTTTTGTCTTTCTGTTGCAGTTTTTCCAAAATGTGAGCATTGCTGACTCCTGTATTTCCAACTGTAGGAAGCTTGTAGATTATAAATGAACATTCTCAATGTGTTCCTTTGAAGTTAGAAATAAAAGGCATGGACAAAGTAAAAAGATGAGCATGCAGTGGCTTTTATGACTGTAGGAAGTCACTAGATGGTGTAGTTTCTGCAAATGCAGGAAGCTGGAATAGGGCTAGCACTGTTTTGCTAATAAGTGGAACCAGAGATTTGAGACTGAGCTATTTTTCCCATTCTTTGCTATTTGCATTGTATGTTTGTCAGTCCTGGAGGCAGCTTAAATTGGTGCACATGGCTGTGGAATTTACAGCTTCATTCTTCTGTATGCCTGGCAAGGAAAGCAAGTAACACTGCAGATTTCCTTCATTGTTCTGATTAGCTCTTGGTTTCTAACTGACTCTGAAAAAACTTTTTTTTTCCCTGAACTTATCTTTGCATGGAGACTCAAAAAGGCCTATACCTTTAGACAACTTTTCTTGTTTTCCCACCATTTTTGAATTTCCTTTTTTCCCCAACTTTTGTTTTGGCATACAAACATAGAATCAGCAAATCAGAAAGCAAAATTCTACTTTTTTTGCTTAGTATTCAGTTTTCAAGGTAATGGCAGAAATACCTAATTTTTGCACTTTAGAAATTGCATGAAAGAGAATAAATTTAGTTTCAACTAAATATGTTTGGAAAGCCATCCTCTGAAGTAATATACTTTCAGGTGTTCTTCCTTGACATGCAGAGTAGTAGTTACCTCAGGTTCTTAAGTAGACCATCTGTGTTTTAATTTATAAACAAACTAACTAACCCTGATCCACAGTTTTAAGTTTACTGAAGGTTTTCATGTATCAGATTAATGAGAATTGTCATGAAACCTATCTAAACATTTTTTATTGAGTCTGAGAGCTGGTAATTTCTGGTTTACACACTGCCCTTGGGCAAACTTCATCACATGCCTTAAATTTGTAAAACTGCTTATAGTTTACCTTTCTTGCAGGAATTCTACCATGAATAATTTTAAAACTTCAGAATTCAGACTAGAGCATTGTTACTCTAACATATAATGGTTTTTATTGCTTTCAGGGATGTTTAGAAGAATCACAGCTGCAGCCACCAGACTTTTTACAGGAGATGGATCTGATGGTAGTTTCTATACACTTGAAAGTCTGAGTGACCTTGTTCAGTCCATGATTCCCACTCATCCTTCTTTAGTTCTCCTCTGGTGTCACATCTTGCTTCTTGTCAATTACACCAACTACAACTGGTGGTCAGAAGTGCATCAAACCCCAAAGTAAGTTTTGGTTTTGTTCCCTAGTAGTGTGTTACATTTAATTATATTTTCTAAAATAATATTAAGACAATCCAAGCTGCTTTCTGCCAAGCCTGTCAGCCTGTTGAATGGTGCTACTTGGACTATGAAATGTAGTTCTGTGTTTACTTAATGTGTGTACATATTGTCTGCTCTGATATTGGTGTGACTTCCAAATTTAGGAAGTGTGTCCTGCACTCAGTTGCTCCTCAGAAAAGCTGCCAGGTAATCTCTCCACTTCTAGGGCAAGATAACTTCATTTGTGTACTACTTTTTATTAAAACTATGGAAGTAACTATAGCAAAATACTCAGCATTTCATGTTTGTATGGAGACCTCCTATTTCACTTTCTAGGAAATAACCAACCAGTGGAAATGATGGACACTGTTGTGTTTGTGACAATACAATCTGATCATAAAATTGTAACTTGTAGCTACAGGATTATCTGTTCTCAGTGGGTCTGTTGCTAAATGTTTTCAAAACATGACATAAGCACCATGCTGGTTCATTAACATCGAGCACTGTAATAACCTCACTTAACACTAGTTGTCTGAAATTGGGAGATTGGTTCTAAAATGAGTGTTGTCTTGGTCTGAAGTTAGTTTCTTCCACCTGTCAGGCACTGTCCTCTAGTGGATAAGGAAGGGACCTCCTGTGAGGGTGGGTGTTCCTCTGTGTTAACTGTAGAGGGAGGTGAGCAAATGACTTGAGAGGCATTTTTGGTGCTTGTGCAGTGAGTGTTGGGCAGTCTCATCTTGCTCTACAACTGAAGTGCAGCAATACTTTCACCAGTGTGAAATTCTCGCTTCGGTTCAACGTTACGTATTGAAAATATGCTATTCTAATTTGTGGAAATTTGGAACTACCAGGATTATGAGCAAAGTAGGGTGACTACTAGGGCGTTGGAAAAGGCTGTCTAGGTAAGGGTGCAGTCACCATCCCTGGAAGTGTTGAAAAGATGTGTGGAAGTGGCACTTCAGCATATGGCTTTGTGGTGAGCCATGATGTGGTGCTAGCTTAAAGGTTGGATTTGATGATCTTACAGGCAACTTTGATGATTCTGAACTTAAATAGCAGTGTATATGTTTTTCTTTCCTTTTAGTTTACCAGTATCATCTCTTTTCTGGGTTGGGCATCACTTTTAAGCTGACACTAGACTAAATACTCAAGAACACTTGAGCATTTAGTTTAGTTTGGTTTGAGAAGAAAATACAGCAATAGGTTCTATTATCCTACCAGAGATGCAGCAGCCCATGTTTTTCTTTTAAATAACTCATTTAGTTCTTCAGACTGTTTGAAGATGTAATAAGCAATACTGCAATTGCTAAAAAGTAAAGATCTGATGGAAAGCAGACTGTCTATTTCAAGGAAGTGTAATGTTTGAATGAAGTTTACAGGAAAAGACATGTCACCTGATGACACTGGTAGGATACTCCAGACACTTTGGATGTTTATGTTTCAGTAGCCATACTAAGAAAGCAGTAACAACATAAAATGTACTTTTTGCAGGCGACACAGCCTTTCTACTACTAAACTGCTTAGCCCTCATATATCTGGAGACAGTGATGAATCCGACTTGGAATCTAAGCGTGGCATGTGCAATCGTGAGATAGTGAGAAGAGGAGCACTCATTCTCTTTTGTGACTACGTTGTAAGTTTTGAGTTATGACTTTTATAACTATGATTATTTTATGATGCTGATACTCATCTATTAGTGATATGTGTTAACTGAAAAGTGAAGTGTGTTCAGTGAAAAATGAAGATCTGTGAAACTAGTAATTTTATTTTCAGATGGTGCTTCTGAAAGCTTAGATATGACTTCATTTGGAATTGTTTTCTGTTCTGAACTGAGAGTTCTCTTGACTTGTAAAGTTTACCTGGTGGGCAATAGAATTACCTTCTGTGTACCACATGCCTTACTTGGGAGGTGCTTGGAGGACACTAAGTAATTCCAGACTTCCCAACATCAGTAGCAGTGCACAGTGTCCAGTAGACAATAAATTTCCAACTCTACTCTGTAAGAAAAGAGATTTTACATGAATACTTAAATTTCCATTTTGGTTCTCTGGCAAGAACAATTTCTGTAGCTTTGGCCATTTGCTGCCTCAGTATGAGAGTTTTAGTTCATTGGGAACTTTTGAAGTGAATCTTCAGTAGTAGGAGGTGTTGCACTTGGCTTTGCACCTCAGATCAGTTTTGAGGTGCATTCCTCAAAATTCCTCATACATTCCTTTCAGGTTCAACTCAACAGAAAGGTATGTTTAGGAAACACTTCAATGGACAGTCACTAGAGTCAGATTAGAGGTTGTCCAAGGTAAAATTCTCCAAAACCTCTTTACAGAGGTGCTGTGCAAGCTCTCAGCATTGCCTGGTTAACTCTACTGATATTTTCATATTGCATTCTACTGCTTATTGACATATACAAGCCTTTAGAACGTTTAACATTAATTATTGACAGATCTCTTTGGATTTACTTTCTAGAACTTCTTCATTTTATGTTGAAGGCCAGTAGTAATAAGAAATCTTTAAGAAGACTAAATGAAAATCACATTTTACCAGACAACTCTGTGTGCATGTTTATTTCAAGCACCATTTCAGTAACACCATTTTTGAATCAACCTTTTCAATTTACTTGTGTCTAACCTGTTTTTTAGTGTTTTTAGAAAAATAAGTTGCACGTTCATGGTAAATACCTTAATTTGCAACTAGAGCAAAACTTTTGGAAAATTTATCATGTAAAAATAATGATGGTGGTATTAAGATATAGGCACTCTATGCTGTTATTTCAAAATAGCTACCAGAACTATAATATGAGGAGCTTCATGTTGTGTCATGTTTAGTAATTAAAATCTTAACATTGGTGTTACTGCAAACAGATTTTCCTTTTTCCCTGTTAGTGTCAAAACCTACATGATTCAGAACACCTGACCTGGCTTATTGTGAATCATGTTCAAGACTTGATTAATCTGTCCCATGAGCCTCCAGTACAAGATTTTATCAGTGCTGTTCACAGGAATTCAGCAGCCAGTGGTCTCTTCATCCAGGCCATTCAGTCACGTTGTGAGAATCTTGCAGCTGTAAGTTTAACTTTTTGACTTCTTGTAAAGAATAAAGTCACTTCATGTCAGCATAAATTTAACTGATAAGTATGCAAAGTTTGACATTTCTGGGTCATTAATCAAGTTCTAATTTTAATTTTAAAGTCACTTACTTAAAAATGCAAGCAGTGAACCTTATATTAGCAACTTCAGTATTAGATGTGTTCCAGTCCATGAAGTCAATGAATTCAAGTGGAGATGGTTAAGCTGCTTTTCTTCCTTCAGAGATGCTATCCCACATAATCAATATCTGATGGGTAAATTAAAGCTGTAACTTTCAGCTTTGATTTTGGTGCCTTGCCCTGGCAGTATGAAAATGATTTGTGAGCTCATGCCTTCCCCATCGATCTGTTCTGAAAGTTGTAGCCACTTGGTATAGGGAAAATCACCAGGAGATTCAGGGTATTATTTCTGTTGATTATTTTAGTTTTCAAATTAAAAGGAGTGGATGATGTTTTAAAGGCATGTAAGGTTGTATGCAACTCTCTTAATGCAAACATCATTTGCTGGACTTTCTCTAGAGATTATTGTAGGGAGAGGATTGTGATTAATACAATAATCTTGAGATAGTTGTGTGACCTACACCCCGAGTAGCTTCAGTGCTGTTTCTTAAATTTTTTCCATTGTCTTTGTGCAAATCTAGGACAGCTTTAAAGTTACATGATATTAGTCTGGGCTTCAGTAGCTGAGAATCAGCAGAATTAACTAAACTGAATATGTTTTAATGGAAGATGTAGTCACTGTGTGAAATGCTTGGTGATTATCAGGAAAGACAGTAAAATTAAAATAACTGCTATTGACAGACTGCTCTAAATCAAGATGGGTTTCATGAGTCAAACTAGTTTGTCTTTGTGTATCTCCCTTTAGAATATTAGTGCTGAATTGGTGTTCATATTCAAAAGAATATAATAAATTTAAAAAATTATTTGCACACACTTTTGATTCTGAGTTGTTACTGCTGTTTCTTAACATATGATCAGAAAATCCCCAAGGGTTTTCTGGATTTCTGTACCATCACATGTCTTCACTATGCACATATTCCTGCCTTCTTTCAGAAGGAGTTGAAGCTTCTCACTGCATTCAAAGCTTTGTGCAATTTCACTTAAATCTGTAGCTTTCTTTCCCCCCTAAAAGTTTCACTCCCTATGTTTTGCTTACTTTTTTAAGAGTAAGCTTTTGCAGTTACACATCAAACAATTAAATAACCCAGTAACTCATTCACACAGAGCTGTAAACACTGATCACGTAGTTGTCTGCTGTATTTTTTTCTGAGTGTCTTTAGCTTTAAAGTCTTTGTATTCCAAATAGATTGGAATACAAATAGAATAAGTTTTTTTGCCTGTTTTGTGCTGTTTTAACATCTAGCCCACAACCCTGAAGAAGACTTTGCAGTGCTTGGAGGGAATCCACCTGAGCCAGTCCGGGGCTGTGCTGACCCTGTACGTGGACAAGCTGTTGTGCACTCCCTTCCGAGTGCTGGCACGCATGGTGGACACCCTGGCCTGCCGCCGTGTGGAAATGCTGCTGGCAGCAACTCTGCAGGTACAGAGAAATCCATGCCTGGGAAGCACTTTGGGTAGTACCAGTGGTATCAAAAGCAATGTTATAAAGCACATCAGAATATGATTAAGTGATTTAATTGGATATATTTTTTTTATTTATGTCTTGGTTTGAAAGAAAGGGTGTCTGTTAAGAAAGGCAGGAGCCTCTCTTGAAATGGAAAATGTAAACCCCCCTCCCTCAAATTATTGTAGTTTTGAAATTAAGGGACTCTCAGGCAAAGATATGTGAATAGGAATAACAGTTCTTTACTGGGAAAAAAGTTAAAATAAAAGTGCAGTAATACAAAAGAAAATAGAGAACCAAAATAGTGACAGAGTCAGAATACAACCTGACAGCCTGTCAGTCGGGGTATTGGTAGCAGTCCCATTAAATGGTGGCTGCAGTCCTCCTGCAGTGACAGATGTGGTTCTCTTGGAGCAGTGGTCCTGTAGAAGGGTGCAGTTTTCCTCCAAAGGTCCAGTGATGGTGTAGAAGGATCTGGTTTTCCACTGGAATCCAGTGGGAAAAGGCTGCTCTGATGTTCTAAATCTCAGATTTTATCTAGGTAGGAAATGCTTGGCTCCTCCCCGTGGGCAGAGCATCTCCCAATGGGATGATGTAATTTTATCAGTCATGCAGTGGGACTCAATGGCCCATTAACAGAAGATATCTCCCTGGAGGAAGGATGGGTTGTGGAAAAGATAAAGAACAATGTCTCACCTGGTTTTAACAGATGGCCCATTAGCAGAGAATATCTCCCACGGAGATAAGGATCACTGCCCCACCTGGTTTCAGCAGATGGTGATAGAATACACACTTTTGGTCACATCCTGTATTGCAACCCGAGACAATTTATTATATAGATATATGAATGCTTGCTTTATTTGACTTTATCTGCCTGTAGCTTTGTTAATTTGGTAAAAGTATTTTTGGGGGTTTTACATATATCTGTCCTGTAAAATTCTTGTTATTCTTTTGTACAGAGTAGCATTGCTCAGTTACCGGTTGAAGAACTGGATAGAATTCAGGAGTATCTTCAAAACAGTGGATTAGCAGCAAGGTAGATAATACCAATAATACCATTAAAATGTAAAACTAAGTAATGTTCTAATACAAATTATGTTAACTCTGTTTTCCAACACTTTGGCTTTTTCCCTGGAGGTCGGGTAGTGGGTTGTTTTTAGGGGTAAACTGGGACTAAAGCCTCTTACAAGATGTTGGCATGTTCTGGCCCAAGGGGCAGTTGTGTTGGCTGTGTTGAATTTGCAGTAAGAGCTACTTAATAACTAAAACAGGCTCTAGAGGGTTGCATCAAATTCCCTTTCCAGCATCCCACTCAGTATTGAACTTCTGAGTGATAACAGCTGCAAATTACTTTCTTGACAAAATCTGTTTTACTTAAACCAACTTTATTTTCCTCAAACTTGCAAAATATTGTCAGTTCAAGCTAAGTGGGTTTGGGGCTTTTTTAGTCTGGTTTTTTTTTTTTTTGTTTTTTTTTTTCTCCCAGACAAGTGTGTTAAGAGTTTTAACTCTTTAGTCTCCTGGCTGTTTAAACTGCTGGTATAAAAAGGAGCAAATTACTCATTTTTTGAGAAACTTCTATTTGATGTTGGAAAGATCCTTATCTACTCCTCTTGTCATTGCTGTTTGAGGTTAATATCTGTTGATTGAAATAAGTAGGGGAAAGAACCTAAAATGTGAGACTGCAGTAGATCAGTAGTAATGTGCCTACATAGGTAATGTCTATTTAATTTTTTTAAAAACTAAAAAAAAAAATACCTTGTACAAGTTCTCGTTAGCAGTAGTGGAATTTAATATATCCCCCCAAAAGAAACAAACAAAAACACAAAATAAAAAACCTGCAGCAAAAAAAAGAAAAAAAAAAAACCTCTGACACTGACATAAATCCAGAAACTGGAGTTTTTAGTGTAGTGAGGGATCATTTTTGAAAAACAGAAGTATAGTTTTAGTGGATTTTTTATTATCGTCTGTAAACGTGTATTTTTTTGCAGTCAAATAATTTGTACACTAACTTTTGATTCTTCTTACTCATTAGAAGATTTGCTGAATAAAGAAAGCTGTATTTTAAGCTTAAGTACATCACAGTTTTTGCCAGTAAATTAAACTCAATCTTTATTTGTTGGTGGTGCTGAGTTAATTAATTTTGGCCTCTGATACCCAAAGAAAGTTTGTATCATATGACTGCATGTAACAAAAAGCAAAAGACCCTTATAAAAAACTGAAGACCCTACTGCCTTTCTCCCCTGGGATTGGGATTGAGTCACTGGATGTCTTCTTGTTTTTAAATTATTTACAAAACTATGCCCTGTGCTGATGTGTTCTTTTGTTTTCAGACACCAAAGACTTTACTCGCTCTTGGACAGGTTTCGTCTTATGGTAGCACCAGACACAACCAGTCCTTCACCTCTGGTTACCTCACACCCACTAGATGGAGAAGACCAACCAGCTTTAGAGAATGTGGTTCTAGACAAAGTAAGATTATGTTTAGAGTCACTAGAAGTGCCTTGGCTATAAACAAGCTTTATTCCTTACAAAATATTTAAATGGAGTTTATTTTTACTATGCAGTTAATGCTCTCAGGATTGTCATGTTGTATCTCAAATATAGATCAGTGATAAATTTCATGTGTGTTGGCTGACTGTTGAACTTAGGGTGGATAATTAGCACAAACATAGATGTTTGTTATATTGACAGCGCTGTGAAAAATTTACCAAGTTTGGCTTCTTTGCTCAGCTTTAATGGAAAGATTTATATACAGTTCAATAGAGACAGATAATTAATCTTGTTTTCTTGATGTGTTTTACTGCACTTAGTAGTTTAATTCATTTGCTGAAAGTTATTGGCTGTCTCGTGGAAATTAAACATTGCTCGTTCAGTTTTTCCTCCTCAGCTTTAAATTACTTTCAGAGAATAGTCAAGAATACTGAACTGTTTCTGTCTGTTGTGAACTTAGACGTGTTTATTTCCAAGTGAGGTGGAAGGCTACGAGCAAGTTTTGGGGCCTTCTGTGTCTTCCTTTTTTCTGCTTTGTCCCATGGTACAAATAATTTTTCCTTTTCATCCCTCCATGTTCTACAGTGATACACAGTAATAGGAAACTTATGTAACTGAGATGGCAAAAACTATTTGATTAGCTGATAGTTTGGATGAGTCTGAGCAGTCATTGGCTTAGGGGAGATGTTGAGACCTACTTAGACAGCAGCAGAAAATGCTGTGCCCAGAATTCATTTACCCATAGCTTTGTCTTCAAATTAGCCCAAAAATCTCCTTTGTATGTTGCTGTAAATTCTAAACAAAAGTAATTTTTGTGTGCTTCCCGAACTTCTGCATATTTCATGGAATCATAGAATATCTTACATTGGAAGGCACTCAGGGATCAATGAGTCCAACTCTGCTTCTTGCAGGACTACCTAAAAATAAATCCTATGACTAATAGCATTGTTCAGACGCTCCTTGAACTCTGACAGCTTTCGTTGTGCTCTAATTAACTAATGTCAGCAAATTTATTTGAATCTTTGAATATATATACATGTATATATATATACCCACAATGTAGTCTGATTATATTTATTATATTACATTGTATTTTACTTATTTATTTATTCCTTCATTTGTTTGAAGAGTTTTCTTCCTCGGTTATAGTACTGGTTTTTCTGATATTACTGTTACATTTGTGTGACTACTGAGTATTCCATACTTTTTTTTCTATATAGTCTGCTCAGCTTTAGGATCCTAATACAAGTACCTGCACTATATACTAAGATTCACTTTTCCTCATTTCCCATCCAGACTTTATGGAAATAGTCAACTTGTCACTGAGCATCCATTGATCCAATTGAAGATGTTCCATTTCCATTCACCGCTTGTTTGTTTTGGTTTGCTTTTTAGTTTGAGGGGTTTTTTTAATATATATTAATGTAGCCTATGGATGTCTTGGACATCCAGTACTAATGAGCAGTTCTCCCTCTGCCCCCCATATACTGTGTTGTTTCCTGAAAACAAGTATGTGATAAATGTCCTTTTTTGATCATTAAAGGACTGGTACGTGTCACTAGTGCGGTCACAGTGTTATATCAAGTCTGACTCAGCACTGCTGGAAGGAGCAGAGCTGGTAAATAGGATTCCTCAGCCTGACCTGAATTCCTTCATGACCAGCAAGGTAACTTCTTTGTCAGAGGAAGAGGATGGATTTAGTTCAAGTGTTCCTATTAGTAGTATTCATAGATTACATTCTGAAGTGTTTACATTTTTAAATGTAAACACTTCAAATTTGTATAATTCTGATACTGATAATCTATACTGATAATGGTAATTCACTTAATTTTGGAAACTAAATTAGTAGATACTTGTGTAAAACAGTGGATGTCTATTTCTAGCAGTATTGCTAATAATACGTTCTAGTAGTACAGGTTGAGCAGATAGAGTGGAAGCAAACGTTTATTTATGTATTGCAGTCAGATTAATCCATTTTTACCATGTTACATAATCTTGTTTTGCTGTACAGTCTCTTCCAAGGCCAACTGTTTCTGTAACTCTTCAATGTCTGTGCTGGATGACTTGCAGTAAGCCTGTAACAGGCCACAGACAGTAAATCCAGCATAAAGGACAACTTGTATCTGAGAATGTCCTTTGTTCAAATTCTCACCATGATATTTGCTGCTGGTATGCAGAAATAATAGTAGGGAAGCTGTTTCTAAAAAGATTGACTTGTTTGAAAACTTACTACTTGAATATTCCTTGTATATGTCATCCTTAAGCTTCATTCACACATTGTCCTGAAAATTTGGAATAAGCATATTGTTTTTTTCTTTCCAATATGGCACTGTTTGGAATTTAAATTTGGAACCAATGTAGGCTAAACCATATTGTTATACCACAGCAGAGGTGCTAATAAGAAGTTAGTTAATCAATGAACTGTAAATTTATCACCACATTAGTATGTTAGAATAATACTACCAGATACTTAGTTTCACTTTAAAAGCAATTTCTTTTCATTTCCTGTTTGATTTCAGGAATTCAACCTAAGCTTGTTAGCACCTTGTTTAAGCCTTGGCATGAATGAGATCTCAAGGGAGCAGAAGAGCAGTCTCTTTGAAACAGCTCGGAGGGTAACTCTGGATCATGTGTCTTCTGCTGTACAAAACCTTCCAGCCAACCACCAGGTTTTTCAGCCACTATTGCCAGCTGAGCCCTCAGCCTACTGGAAAAAACTAAGCGATATCTTTGGTAATAGAAATAATGGTCTTTTAAAGTTTATTCTCTCCTCTGCAAAGATACTTTACAGATGTGTTGTGAATACATGAACTTACTATTTTAAAAAAATCAAGATCAAAAGTACTTATGAAATAGTTCTGAAAAACATTTATTGAATGGAAAAAAATTCAAACTGCTAGATTTCATCCAGTCTTATTTTATAGGAGATGAGGTGATGTATCAGTCTATGATGACACTTTGTCGGGCACTGGCTCAGTATTTGTTGTTACTCTCAAAACTACCAGCTGGCCTCCGTGTTCCTCCTGACAAAGAGGATGATATCCTGAAATTCGTAGTGATGTCAGTAGAGGTAAGAAACTACACCATAATTAAACATGTGATGAAATGTTGGGAGAGGGAGCAACTCTCTTCAACTGATCACTACTGAGTAATTTTTAATTGGGTAATTCTTTTGTCTTAGCTGTGGAAATCTCTTCAGTGTTTTTCTGTGTTTGATTTGTGCTAGTAAATCATATTTGGGTTGTGGGACAAGGACATCTTTATAGAAGAAGAGGTTGATTGATGTAATGGTGCTGACATTTGGGAGACCGGGTCCTGCACTGATTTTTGGGAGACCAAATAAACAGTATATAAATGTCATAATTTTCTTGTACTTAACATAGATAGTCTTCTCTCAGGGAAAAAAAAAAATACTATTTGCTACTAAACCTTTACATTTTACTGAGTTAAAACAGAATCAGCCTTGGTTAGAAGTTGTTCTGTTGTGAGAATTTGCTAGTAATGGGAAACTTCTCTTTTTGTACAGGCACTATCATGGCATTTAGTGCATGACCAGATTCCATTAAGTGTGGATCTTCAAGCAGGTCTGGATTGTTGCTGTCTGACACTACAGCAGCCCAGTCTCTGGAATTTGCTGTCTTCTGCAGCTCATGTGACATATGCTTGCTCCTTAATTAACTGCATTAGATTTATCATAGAAGCAGGTGAGTGCAGTTTGATAAACTGGGAGAAAAATTTGGTTAATAGATTGCCAGTCATGATTGATCAAATGCTGCGTGTTTGGAATATTTCCTTTGAGTCCTTATTAATTATTTATTTGACAAATTTAGTTTTTACTACTTTAATTTTCTGTTTAAAATTTACTGTTTACTTTCGAACGTGGCAAATGCCTTGGATACGTCAAACATTTGACTACTTTGAGCTGTTGATTAAAAAATGAAATATGAAATTTTTAATAGCTGTATCATTCAAGTATTTTTCTCCAATTCAGTTGCTGTGGAACCTGGTAATCAACTTCTGAGTCCTGAAAGAAAGAATACTTCAAAACCTTTAAGTGAGGGGGAAATTGATTCAAATGTACTGAGTAAGTGAATGTTGCTTCTGCCCTATACTTTATTTGAAGAAATATTTTTAGGTACCCTTTCCATTTCTATTATTTTTAACAATGAAAATTCATCTGATACCTTATTTGTATTTGGCAAGTGTCTATTAAATACAGGTTGCCATATTTTTGACAGATATAGTTGTTTTTTCTTGAAAGTTACACATTAATGCAGATTTTTCTTTTGGGGGATTCTGTTAGCTGTGCAGCATGCTACAGACTGAGCTTTTTTAAGTGTGGGATTTAAAATTTTAAAAATTTCTTTGTATGTGTCCTTATTGTGATTTTTGTCTGTTTTAATTAGCATACTCTTTTGTTAAGAATTCTTTGTGTTTCTGTCTTTTTAAATTATTTGTCTTTGAGTGGATTCATAAAACCAAATTTCTTTCTCTCTCAACAAAGAAACAAAGGACATTATTGCAGCATGTGAAATGATAGCTGAGATGGTAGAATGCCTACAGACTGTCTTGTCACTGGGGCACAAAAGGAACAGCAGCATCCCTGCATTTCTCACTCCTGTCCTCAAGAACATCATCATCAGTTTAGCAAGGCTGCCTTTAGTGAATAGCTACACCAGAGTACCTCCTTTGGTATGTTTATTATGCTTTGCTTTCAGGACTTTAAAAGTTATTGAAAAAAACTTTGAAAACCAAACATGGTGCTGCATCTTAAGTTCTGTGACAGTAGGACTTCAACCTTAAGCTGGTTTGATCCATCAGTTGTTCTTTTTGAACCCTGACTAACATGTGCAAGGCCATTTCTCTGTTCCTCACTGCTCTGTTTTTGAGGGGATGTCGAAACAAGAATTTTTTTGTTGAAGCTTTTTTGCCCCCTCTCTGGTGTATCAGTGTGCTTTTTCAGGCATCAATAGTATGTGAACTGTCTTCCTTGAATTCTGTTTCAGCATCAGTTCTGCACAATCTAAATTGAAATATGTGGCAGGAGCTTGCTTCTATATCTAAACTTGGATCATAAAACAGGATAATTAATTTACAGTGGGAAGTATGATGGAAAACGTCCTAAAATAAGAAATATGGTATACATTGTATATAAGTTTTATTAGCTGTTCCATCTTCCTTTGAGTATTTTTCTATTTGGAGAACTACTTTTATTTACTGATGTCTTGTTGCCTTTGAATGCTGCCTGTATATTTAGAGCTGTAATATAAATACTGTATCTGGTAATATAAATATCTGTAATATAAATACTGTACCTGGTTTGGATAATTAAACTTTCATATTTCTTAAGGTCTGGAAATTAGGCTGGTCACCAAAGCCTTTAGGTGACTTCGGCACAGTTTTTCCTGAAATCCCAGTAGAATTTCTGCAAGAAAAGGAAATCTTTAAGGAGTTCATCTATCGCATTAATACACTTGGTATGTAGAAAGTTCAGTTAATACACTTGGCTCTTACTGGGCATTTACCTGTGTTTTGGAATTACTGAATGACTGTATCTAAAACTGTTTGCTTACTTTTGTTGCTTATGTGGAAGACAGATAATATTTAACAGCAGGTTAGTAATTGTGCCGCAGTAATTCTTACATTTTCTTCAATGAAGAGAATAAATTATGGAAGTTATTCCATCTCAGGGAGATTTCAGTGTGCTCTTGCAGAATGACCACTTGTTTTCTGGAGCATATGCTTTTGCCAGCATGTTTGAGAATAATTTGCTTCCCCCCACACTTTTCTATTAGCGCGTAGTATGAAGTCTTGTGATAAGATCCCTGTGTAACCTGCCTTGAGGTCAGGCATCAGACATTTGGGTTGGACTAGAAGATCTTGAAAGAATCCTTCCAACCCAAACCATTCTATGAGTGTATTTAGCACAGTGTTTCCAGTTCTCTTCACCTTCTTGGAGCTGAAGGAGAGAAGCTGCAGTCTTCTTCTCTGCCACTCCCATCCACACCAAGTAGATCACAGAATCACATAATAAGCTGAATTTTGTAAGGAACCCACAAGGATCATTGAGTCCCAGCTCCTGGCCCTGCACAGCACCATCCCCAAGAGTCACACCATGGGCCTGAAAGTCTTGTCCGAACACTTACTAAAATCTGTCAGACTTGGTGCTGTGACCACTTCCCTGGGAAGCCTGTTCCATTACAAAAAACTCCAAAACTAATAGGAAATGGTATGAAACCAAATCTGTGGCAACAATGTACCTTTTTTAATTCTGTTCCTTGTTTAGCTTTGTATTGAGACATAAGTGGCTATCTATGGGTGTTTCCATAGGATGGATCAGCCGTACTCAGTTTGAAGAGACTTGGGCTACTTTGCTTGGTGTGCTCGTAACTCAGCCCATTGTAATGGACCAAGAGGAGAACCAGCAAGAGGTAATGTCATTCATTGTATTTTTTACATGAAATTTTACTCAAACCAATAAAAGTGTTTCTATTAATAAAACTGTAAAGCAGAAAAGAAGCGAATAACACTAAGGAATTTTTTCTGTTTTGTATTTCCTTTTTCTCATACCCTGGTGAGTTCAGACACATCCATGTTCTGACTAAAAGCCTCTTGCAGGCATGAAAATAGTGAGAAAAAAATTAATGAAGCTGTTTCAACTCTTTATTAGTACATCACCCAACACAGGTGGTTTTTTTTTTTTTGGGTTTTGGGTTTGTTTTTTTTTTTTTTGGTTTGTTTGTTTGTTTTTTGTAAGACTCTTGACTGGAAATTAAGTGACCTGAAGATGTATGTTCATGTGTCCTGCTCCTACTTGTAGGCTGTATGTTAAAGATCTGGGCTACTAGCTTAGGTAGATGTTCAAAATTCAGTGGAGAGCATTTGGGGATCTGAGCTGAAGAAATTTATAGCAGAATTTGTGTCCAATTTGTATACCAAAATATATTTCTTTATATACCAATTCCTAACCAAATGTTTCTGTCCAAAGAACAGCAATAAAACTGGGCCTGGGGCTGAGGGAGCTCAGAGTGTTTAGTCTCAGGAAGAGAAAGCTCAGGGAGAGGTCTCATCACTCCTCATCACTCTCCACAACTACCTGAAAGGAGGGTGTAGCCAGGTGGGGATCAGTCTTGTCTGCCATCTCTCAAGTGAACTCCTTAAGCTGCCCCAGGGGAGGTTCAGATTGGATATTAAGAAAACAATTTTCACTGAAAGAGGTGGTAGCCATTGGAATTAGTTTCCCAGGGAGGTGGTGAAGTCACTGTTTTTGAAAGTGTTCAGTAGAGGTCTGGATGGGGCACTTAGGGATGTGGTCTGGGGGTGATTATGGTGGTGCTGCATTAATGGTTGTACTGGATGGTCCCTGAAGGTCTCTTCCAACCTTGATGATTCTGTGAAAACTCAAGGTGAGAGTGAACTTGGCTATCATGAAAGGGATTTTCCCACTTCAGCTATCTTAACCTGCTAGCAAACTGATTTTACTAGGTTCTAGTTCTTTGAAAGGTTATTTTCCTTAGCTTGTTCATGGTCCTGATGGTAGGTGCAGAGACTAAAGCAGTTTGAAGAAGTCAGAGTACAAACTATGGATCCTGAGCTGACAAAGAGGTTTGCTTCCCTTGCTTCATAGGTATCAGATTTCAAAAAGGAATCAGGAATCATCACCCCTCTTCCCTGAGTTAGCATTTTCTGTTAGTTATACAGGCTTGGGCACCTTGGCTTAACTGTTTTCTGCATAGTGGCACGTTGGGTCAGGCTTAGGGCAATCTAGGTACTGGTTGTTCCTTATTTGTCATGTAGAGAGTATGTGTGGAACAAGCATAATATTGCTCCCTTGCTTTCCAAGTAGGCCAGTGTGTTCAAAATTGCAAATACTTTAATCGCTGTTCTAAATTTCAGTGTGTTAATATTTTCTGAAAGAAAAATAAAATTATTTTGCAAGTTGAACATTGTTTACCATTTTACATCTTCTGAAAAGTATCAGACACTTTTGTGGTCTGATGCTCTGTTTCAACAAGTAACTAATGGGTAGCTGCAAAGAAAGAAGCTAAACACTTTTAAACAAAGTTCCAAAATGGACATCTTGGGGTTTTAAGGCTATTGGGACAAGAAAGGATGCATGCAGAGTGACTTACGAGAAGGAAGGATGTGTTGCTTCTGCAGTCAGTGCTTTATGTGCATTGTTTATGTCACATAGATTTCTGGATGGGAAGAAGAGTAGGTGTCAGGCTTATTAATGATAATTTAGTGAAACCTGACAAACTGATACTCAGAGCTTTTTGGATTTTTTTTTTTTTTAACAATTCAAATTACAGTGAGTTCATTTTACAGGAAGACACAGAGAGGACCCAAATCAATGTTCTTGCAGTACAGGCCATAACTTCCCTGGTGCTGAGTGCAATGACCATACCTGTTGCAGGCAACCCAGCAGTTAGCTGTTTGGAGCAGCAGCCCCGCAACAAAGCTTTAAAAGCTCTGGACACAAGGTATTTGTTTTCACTTGTTTTCAAATGCATCAAACTTGTGGTTTACACCTAATGACAGTTGCTTAGTCTATTTGTAGCAAAAATATATGTAGATTGTGTTTTCTAAATAAGAGTATATATGGATGGATCTATTTACATGGAAGTTGCATGGATTTAGCAATGTGAACTGCTGGCTTAAAAGATTATCTGAAAAAGATAACAACTTAATAAAATCTAGTAAACAATGTGCAGAACATATTTTTCAACATTTTCATTTCCCTGATATTGAAAATACGCATAGACACAACATTTCAGAGTAAGCTAGACTTGCACAAAACTGTTAAAGTCTACTAAAATTGATTTCTCTTGGGCTTTTAGGTTTGGGAGGAAGCTAAGTGTTATCAGGGGAATTGTTGAACAGGAAATTCAGGCAATGGTGTCTAAGAGAGATAATATTGCTACTCATCACTTACACCAAGCTTGGGACCCTGTTCCATCACTTTCTCCTGCTACTACAGGTAGGTGATTGTGGGGGAGAAGGGGAGAGTGAATTTCTTTCACATTTAAACGGTGGAGAAGGTACTCTCAAAAAATTGGAAATCCAGTTTGCAGGAAATGAAGCCATTTTCACCTGTGTTTTATTATACACTTAAAAAAAATAATCTTGTGTTTCATTACAGGTGCTCTTATCAGCCATGAAAAACTCTTACTGCAGATCAATACTGAACGAGAAATAGGAGATATGGATTATAAACTGGGACAGGTTTGTTAAAAGCTCAAAATCTTATCTTTTATTACATTTCTGCCAGTTCTGAAAAATTAGTTAAGAAGCATTACATGACATCAAATAGAAACTAAAAGCTCTGAGTGATGCAGGGTTGGTCATAACTGGGTGTCTCCTCAGCCAGAAGACTCTGTTGCCTGTCATTTAAATAGAAAATACATTTGGCTTCTAAGATTTTTCTAGGCTGACTGTTGGGGTGTTAAATGCACTTCTCTGCTATTTGTTTTTGTCTTTTGTGTATATTGCAAGGTCTCTATACACTCCATATGGTTAGGAAATAATATCACTCCCTTGAGAGAAGAAGAGTGGGGTGAGGATGAAGAAGATGAGAACGATGTACCCGCTCCTTCCTCACCACCAACCTCTCCTATCAACACCAGGTATCTTATTTTTTTGTCTCTTCTCTTGAGTCATAGTAAGGTTTAATTTATTTATGTTGAGTTCAGTAAGATGGGTTTATAAATTGGATGCTGGTAAATAACTGTGTTATTTCAAAGCAAGCTTTTTAGCAGGGCTTAAGAATAGTTCTTTTAATACTTCTTTATTGTTCCATGCAGGAAACACCGGGCTGGTGTAGATATTCATTCTTGTTCTCAGTTCTTGCTTGAACTTTACAGTCAGTGGATATTACCATCCAACCCCAGCAAGAGAACCCCAGTCATTTTGATCAGTGAAGTGGTGCGATCAGTAAGTCTGAATTATTATTCAGAGTCATAAATGAGGATATGTTACCAAGTGTGCAGAGCTAAGCAGCATTTATAAAGCATCTTTTAATATATGGAACTCACAGACTTTTCTTGGCAGTGCTGTTCTGTGGGCACTACAGAAACATAACTTATGCAACTACGTCATTTTACTGGTTTAAGCTATATAAGCATCTGGATTGCATATTCTGCTGCTACATTACAAATACTTTATTGTTACTTAATGTCAGTTCATATTTTACTTGACTGCTTGCTAAAGCAAGATTTGCTTATCCTATCCCTTTGTAAGAAAATGAAGATGGAACAGCAATGTATTTGAGAATTAAGTTGATTATTAAGTGTAGAAGCAAAACTAAAGAACATAGGCGTGGAATGTGTCATGACAGCCATTATTCACTGTCACATTCTTATGACTTAAAATGAAACTGTCCTTGCGAGAGAAGTATGTGTTGTGTGTTTTGGGATGTCTTAGTACATTGGTAAATAGCAGTGTTTGTTCATGTTTCTTACTGTAGTGGCTTTGATTTTGTAAACCTTTTGGTTAAAAGGGCCTCTTGGAGGTGATTATTATCAGAGATGAATGGTGGAATTAATTCTGGACAGCAAGGGTTAATAGCTATTTCAGACACTTGAGTAAACGTTTACACATTTAATAGATCAGTTGAGGAATCTTTTGCTCACAATTATAACAGAAGGGAGAGTCAATTTTTGGCTGTCTGCTAATGGGATTTTTTTATATTCAATTTTAATTTCCATACAGCTTTTGGCAGTGTCAGACTTATTTACAGAAAGGAATCAGTTTGAGATGATGTACACAACACTGACAGAGTTGCGAAAGGTGCATCCCTCAGAAGATGAGATTCTTGTACAGTATTTGATACCAGCTACTTGTAAGGCTGCTGCTGTTCTTGGAATGGTAAGAAATTCTCAGGAAGTTTATTGCAAATTCATGAGTGTTTAGGTTAACTCAGCTTCTGCTGCAAAACCTGGTGTACTTGGTAAGAGTGGTTTATCTCTAAGAAAATCCATTAGCTGATCTGCCTGGCTCTAAGAAAAGGATATGTATGCTGGGCCTTCACAGTTTGCAAACATCTCCAGTTGCCCTGTATTTAAACAGAAAAGTTGTTTGGTTTGATTTTTTAAAATATATATAATAAAAGCACATAATTTAATGTGCTTTGTGGTTTGTCTTATTCAATTCAGTGTCCCCTTTGCCCTGGACTCCTCATTTGTTACATTTCAGGCCAGAAATGAGGACTTGTGGAACAGCTTTTGCTAGATTTGTATTACTGGTGAATGGCTGTAATCTCATGGGAGGCTGGGACAGTGTATGTGATGGATATATAGCCCCAGATAGTCAGGTATTCCTTTTCTTTCCCTCACTCTTCCCTCCATTGCATCATTCTGTCTTGAAATGTGTAGACCAGAAGTACTTTCCAGTATACATTTCAGAGTGGAATTATTTAGGAAAAAAAAATACAGATCATTTTGGAAGGAGTTAACACTTCTAGAAATTCTGAAAGGCTTTTGGGTTGGGGCTTTCAGTAGCTACTGCAGCAGCAACTGTGCAAGGGAAGGCTGGGAAGGTGATGGCAAACATACAGAAACAGTTTTAGAGATCAGCTTATTCTGACTAGGCTGTCATTTCCTACTCAGTGAGCTAATAATACCTTCTCACAAGCAAACAGCTGAATATAACAGCTTGGTGGGACTTCAAAAAACAAGAATTTGATTCCATCAAGGGTTGCTTGTTGTTCTATGCTTAGTTATATAGAAAATCTGCTTAAAAAGAGCAACTGGAGAGCAGACATTGTCTCAAACTGGCCTGTATCTTAGATACTTCATGAGTAAAGGGGCAAGGTAAAGCAAGTGATTTCTACTGATTACTTAGATAGTAAGGAAAAGACTGTCCAAAACTAAAATTCAGAATGGATTTTGTGTATTCCAGTAAGTTGTGGTATTTGATAACAGGGAGTGAAATATCTGATACCAGCTTGACCTGTGAATGCTGAATATAAAATTGTGGAATCATTTCTGTTGGAAAAGACCCTTAACATCATTGAGTCTAAACGTTGACCAAAGCAAACCATTTCCCTAAGGATGAAGCCTAAGGGGGCCCAGGGGGGACCTTATGACTTTCTACAGCTTCTTGAGATATTATGGCAGTCTCTTTTCTCAGGTGACAAGACAAGAGGAAATGGCTTCAGGTTGTGCCACAGGAGGTTTGGGTTGGCTATTAGGAAGAATTTCTTCCTAATGAAAGGGTGGTTAAGCATTAGAACAAGCTGCCCAGGGAAGTGGTAGAGTCACCATCCCTGGAGGTGCTCAGCATACGACTGGACATGGCACTCAGTGCTGTGGTTTATTTGATGGTGGTGCTCAGTCAAAGGCTGGACTCCATGATCTTAGAGGTCTTTTCCAACCTTAATGATTCTATGAAGGGTGACAGTGACTGCCCTGGCCACACTACTGTTGATCCAGGCCAGGTGCCATTTGCTTTCTTGGCCACATGGGCACACCTGGCTCATGTTCAGTCACTCTCAACCAACACCCCAGAGCCTTTTCCACTGGGCCCTTTCCAGCCACTCTGCCCCAGCCTGTGGCACTGCAGGGGCTGTTGTGACCCAGGGGCAGGACCCAGCACTTGGCCTTGTTGAATCAGATCACTGACCTTGGATGACTGATCCAGCCTGTCCTGATTGCTCTGCAGAGTCTTCCTCACCTCCAGCAGATCAACACTCCTTCCCAACTGAGAGTACACTTGATTCCCTCATCCAGATCACAGGATTGGTGGAGGAAAAGATGTGTGGGTCTGAGTACCAGTGGTCTCAGAGAACAAACAAATGGAATTATGTGCTATGAGTTGAGTCGACAGTAAATGGCAGAGTATAGTTGTCTGGTGTCAGTCTGCTTCAGATGGAAGCATCCCTTATTCTTAGCTGGAAGGCCAGAAAATTTCAGTCATTCAAGTCCTGTATTCTTAATAGCACATGCTATTCACTGAACTAATCGTTACCTTGTTTGGTTGGGTTTTTTTTTGTTGTTTTAAATCGTGACATAACTTTGTACAAATAAAACAAAGTAGCATCAATTTTCTAGTTAATCTGCAGCTCATCTCTTGTCTGACTGTATTAGTCTTGTGACATTTATTCAGAGTAGTTTAAGACAGGCTCTGGTTCATTCCCTATTTTCTGCTCTTTAATTTGTTCCAAGTATTTCTGAATGACAAGACTTGCCAGTATTTAAACCAGTGTTGACTTCTAATGAATACTCTTGTTGGATGAATTAGGATAAAGCTGTGGCTGAACCAGTAAGTCGACTGCTGGAATCAACCCTAAGAAGCACCCATATGCCAAGTCGGATTGGAGCTCTGCATGGAATTCTCTATATCCTTGAGTGTGACTTGCTCGATGAGACAGCAAAGCAGCTCATTCCAATTATCAGCGAGTATCTCCTCTCCAATTTGAGAGGAGTAGCACAGTAAGAGTCTTCTCCCTTTTCCCCTGGCTCCAAACTGTTGCATGTTTCTGTGTGAACAAAAGGGCTCTCTGTTGTTGGCAGCTGCCAGTACATTTTAGAGCAGGCTGTTGGATCAAGCAAGTTTTGGCATTTTCATTGAATATATCACCCAATTTTAGGTTTAATTACAGAGTGGAATGACATTTGAGGGTGAAAAAACTGTTTGATAGTACAGGCTTCTCTGTCTTTGGTAAACTGTGTTACTTAAACCTCACTTTTCTATCATTTTCATGATAATGTTCTCTTATGGCATCTCAGCAATACTTTCTGTGATTTTAAAAACAGCTTATGTTTCAGGTTCAAAAATACTTTGTATTTCTAGAAATTGCTTATAGTGTCTCTCTTTGTGTTCTAAACAACTTCAGTGTGAACACTGGTGTTTATGCTCATTTGCAGTTGTGTGAATATCCATAACCAAGAACACATTTTGGTAATGTGTGCAGCTGCTTTCTATTTGATCGAGAATTACCCACTTGATGTAGGGCCTGAATTCTCTGCAGGAATTATACAGGTATGTTGTGATGCCTCCAGTCAGGGGTGGTTGTGTAACCTGAGATCACCACATAGCTGCCTTTAACACTTAACTTGGATACTCGGGTGTAGGTGTGTTATTGGGTTTAGTTTCATTGGTTTTTGTTAATACCTGATGTGGTTCCGTACCATTTTGTTGTGGTACTAGAGGATGACCGAAATACACCTCAAAACCAAGTAGCTGGCTTTTTTGCTTTATTTCAGATGTGTGGAGTCATGGTGTCTGGAAGTGATGAATCAACACCATCTATTATTTATCACTGTGTCCTGAGAGGATTGGAACGACTCCTCCTTTCAGAGCAGCTTTCCAGGCTGGACAGTGAGTCACTGGTTAAACTGAGTGTTGACAGGGTGAATGTGCAGAGTCCCCACAGAGCAATGGCAGCCCTGGGATTAATGCTGACTTGCATGTATACAGGTATTCACTTTTTTATACTTCTAATGTGCTGGGAGACTAGCTTACTAACATTTTTGTTACCAAGAGTAAAAGAAGTGTATTTTAACATCCACAGTGAGCTTTTAACAAATTATTTTGATTTAGGAAAGGAAAAGATCAGCCCCAGCCGTATCCCAGATGCAAATCCTGGTGCTCCTGACAGTGAATCTGTGATTGTTGCTATGGAACGAGTATCTGTCCTTTTTGATAGGTAAGAGGACAAAATTTGTAAATAGGGCTCTGGGAGGGAAATGATTGTGTTTGTCACTGTGTGGTCACTTCTCTATTTGGCAGTACTTACAGGTAATTAATGATGTTTCTCTACTTACTATTGCATAAAAGTTGCACTCCTGGTATACTCAGTAAAACTGGTGAAATTGCTGAAGGCAGCACAAATGTGCAGGAATGTAAATGAAAACCAGACATGTCCTAACTGATATTATGTGTTGCACAAACCATAATACTCCATAAATGTATTTCCAGCTCCCTTCAGGTCAAACTCTTAAGCACTTTTCAGGATGTCTTCTGCATAATCAAGGATGCAAGTCCAGTTTACGGGAAATAATCTTTCAAACCACCCTAAGAGTTTAAAGCTTTCCCCCCTCCCCTTCCCCCCTCACAAGAGTTGCTTTTTGTGGGACTGTTAAGTAATTGCAGTGGAAGGATACAGTAAAACTTCTGCATTCACATGGAACTCATTAATGGGAACATTTCAAACCCCTGTTTTGATGTGACAGTCTCAAGCTGTCTTAAGTGAGTATACCATGTTAGAGTTTTGTGTAGTAGTTTGTGGGTAATGGTTTACATTTTTTAAAGTGTTCAGTGGTTTTTCCATAAAACTGGAGGAGGGTTTCACTTCTGTACTTGGTGAGAACAGAACTAGAGCAATGTTGAGTGTTTTTGAATGTATCACTCTGAAGAGCTGGCAAAACAAATGTGACTACTACAAGCAAAAAAATAACTTTTGCAGGGAAGAAGCACATGATGGTAACTTGATCTTGACACATCAATAGATGCAGCCTTTACTAGAAAGACTTTCCAATTACTTAAAACAAAATTGTAGGTTGGAGTGTCTTTTCCCCACTTTACACAGCAATGCAACTTGCTTTTCTAGTTTGATATGCTGGTCATTCTGATCTTGAATAAAAAATGTCAAGATGTTATGAATGAAAACTAGTGTTCTGCTTATAAATGGTCTTTTCTCTGATAGCTAGGAGAAGTGATCTCCCTTTTCTTTTTTGTTCTTGTTTAGTTTTTTCAGCATTCCTGCTTGTAAGTCTCATCTCTGATGTAATTCCAGACCTTCAAAAAATGTGACTATTTAAAAAGAGAAGGGGAGTGTGTGGGGTAAGGACATGGCTTCTGACAGCTTTGATAGACCTCTTTTGGTAGTCTGTTATTAAGATTACATGAAGATTTGGATTCATCAGTGCTGAGAACTTGCCTACTCAGATGAAAGTAAAATGTTCTTTCCATTGCCAATTAAATTGGAAAAGAACAAGACATGTATTGGAATTCAATCATAAAGTATTTAATTTTTTATTATTTTCAGAATTAGGAAGGGATTTCCTTTTGAAGCTCGAGTAGTGGCTCGGATTCTTCCACAGTTCCTTGATGATTTCTTCCCCCCACAAGATGTAATGAACAAAGTCATTGGAGAATTTCTGTCCAATCAGCAGCCATACCCACAGTTCATGGCAACAGTAGTTTATAAGGTAGTGTTGATACATTTATTTTTCTTAAATGTTTCAGGAGATTTCTAAGTAATTGACAGCTCAGCTGAAGGGCCGTGTACCACTCCTGTTAATTAGATCTAACAAACCAGTCACAGTGATTGAGCTGTCCTGCTTTGGCTTCCAGGCAGCATTGAGGACTAGAATTGCCATGTCACATAGAGGCCAAAGCTTACAGTGGGACAGTTCAGTCACTGATAACGAGAAAATAAAGAGAAAATTAGTGGTTGTGATCCTGGTGCTCTGATTCTAGATCTGAGTGAGCCATCACCTTGTGAGCCCAGCAGGCAAGCCCCTGTGGCCTCAGCTGGGCTTTTGGCTCTTCAGCACCTACTGGATTTGTACGTCACTGGAGAGTGCATGTGCACAGCACATACGATCTGTTAAAAACAGAGACACCACACAAGTTGTATGTTTCTATAAGATTACTTCAGTCTGGCACATTTGTCATTCACTGTCCAGTTCACTAATTCATTATACTCAGAGGTATCTCCAGGAGTCCAGTTTGTGACCCTCAGAGCTTTGTAGCCAGAGAGAACCTTTACAAGAGAAACTGAACTTTTTCCCATATCCATCCACCCCATCTTTATTCCTGTGTACAATACTTCGCAGGTGTTCCAGACACTGCATAGCACTGGACAATCCTCGATGGTCCGTGACTGGGTGATGCTCTCTCTCTCTAATTTCACACAAAGAACACCTGTGGCAATGGCAATGTGGAGTCTTTCCTGTTTCTTTGTCAGTGCTTCCACCAGTCAATGGATTTCAGCAATGTATCCTAAAAAGATTGAATGTGTGCCATTTCTGGGTAATTATAGTGTAAAGCCTTGGAAGAGTAAGAGTACAAGACACAAAAAAGGCAGTTTTACTGCACATAGTAATGGTGTATATTGCTTTGTGCTGGTGGAACCTCGGGTTTGTGGGGAAAAAAGAGAACATCTAAACAGATTATGAGAACAAAGTTACCTAAAACTAGTGCTTTAATGTCAGTTCCTTTTGACCATGCAAGATGATTGGGAAAATCCTTACTTTGAAGGACTTTTTAAAAGCTTCACCAAGATATTATTGCTGTGACCTTTAAAAGCTTTACTCTGTATTGCTTCTGCAAGATAAAGTATATTAAAAGAAGCCAACAAACTCAAAATCAAGAGAATTATCCTCTGCATACAAACTGTATTTTTCAGTTATTCCCCTGGCTCTGTACTGCAGTAACAGTGAGCTTTGGCAGTGGAATCGGCCAAATAAATTGGAACAGACAAAAGATATGTGTGTGTATATATACATACATATACATCTATGTATATGGTATTAGTGCTGGGTTTATTTAAAAACAAACAAACCCCTGAAAGAAACAGAAAAATAACTGGTGCATTTTGTGACCAGACAAAAAAGTGGCCATTTGTCCATGTTTGAAACGTCCTAATGACTCTCAATCACAGCAGTGCTCTTTGGCTCTCAGCAGTTGCTGATTGCATTGTTTGCTCCAATGGATAAAGAAAACTACTGCTAACTTGAAATTAATTTCTGAGGATAAGAAGTTGTTTGATGTTAATGAAGAAATAGGATTTATGTAGTAGCAGTTAATTGCCAAATGACAGTATTTTGCACTTTAATGTCATTGGTGTACATAAGAATAAACTGTTTTAATGGAGAACAGTGTTTAAACTGCTAAGCCAAAAGGGGAACCATGTTCGTCATTTTATGACCTTAACTTCTATTTCAGTCTTCCACATATTATTAGCAGAATGGGAAAATCAGAGCAAGTGGATGTTAACATCTTCTGTTTGGTGGCCATAGACTTCTACCGACACCAGATCGATGAAGAATTGGATCGCCGAGCCTTCCAGTCAGTGTTTGAGGTGGTAGCATCTCCAGGAACCCCGTACCATCGCCTACTGACTTGTTTGCAAAATGTCCATAAGGTCACAGCATGTTGAACGTCCTGATGCGTAGTGGAACTGCATGACTAGTGTTGGAATATGAATTATGAGGAATGCAAGATAAGAAAATACCTGGGGTTGCATTTGTGATAAATACAGACCTATCAGTTTTCCTTCCAGCATAGACAAGTGCTCTGCAGCACTGGAAATCACCTGAGAAGTCAAGTGTAGTTGTTGACACCAAGCACCTCTGAGTGGAATGAAGTATGTCAATGTTTTTCAAGTGATGTTGGGGAGCCACACATCCTAGCTGTAAAATATGAGCTAGTACCACATGCAAGGTAGCTGGTATTCATCTTCCCAGTGTGCAGCTGAAGCCACTGTGGTGCAGCCAGTATGACACTGACAGATGTATTGCAATCTGCAGTCATTAGTCAACTTCATAGTTTTATGTACCTGTATATACTGTTGTGTAGTACAGAATAGAATTTGTTTCCTAATGTCTCTCCCAAACAAGGAAAAGAGAAAATGGCTTTTATGATTTTACACTTCCAGCATGTAATTTCTCTCTCTGGACTTTCTGATACTCAGTGGTGTATGTGTTGGTGACACCAGAGATGTAGTGCACATACGTAACCACACATTTTTCTTTTTTCTTCTCAGGATTTCAAATTTGAGTACAGTATATCAGTGAAAGAAATTTTAACTTAAATATTTCTATATTATGTACAGTATGTAAAATTGTAAGATGTGTGGTGCATGAGCTGTGCTGTAATTGGAGATGAACAAAAGCCATGCTATTGAATGTCTTGACATCTGTACTGTCCTCATTTTTTCCTCGTGCTTGAATTCATGTTCCTTTTGTAAATCCATTTTGCTGTACAGATTACATCTTGTTTTGCATCTCACTTTTTCTTAAAGTGCTTTAAAACTGGAATATGTTGATTAATTTGTCTTGAGTAACTGTACTAAGGAGGCATTCTTGTGATCCACTTTACTGTAGCTTCTTTTGAATTCCTTTATTTTGAGATGTAATGGTAAAAAAAGAGGACGTAGTCACTCTGGATCAGACTTTAGATACTTAAGAAACTGCTCTTATTTGCTGCACAGCATTTTAAGAGACAAAATGGTACAGGTTCCCCAGTAGTCAACAACCATTTGACCTTTCCTAACTGAGACCATGGAGTCATCTGGACCACTCTCATGTAAACAGATATATGGTAGCAGTAAAGAATCAGAAGGCTGCTGTGGTCTACTTTGGGACTGGCTAAAGTGTTAGATTACACAACCTCTTTTATTACCTGTTGTATCCATAATACTTTAGACACAAACACAAATATCCATGAATTTCAGGACACTACACAGGGTCAGATTTAGCTTTTACTCACTACCCAGGGAATGCCATTGATTCCTAAGCTTTACATGAGGAAATCTAGCACAGCATTTGTCTTTAGTTGTGTTTAAGTCTTTCATTAGAGAGAAATAGTTCTCAGTCAGATCCTACGTTTAACTTCGCTTCATTTTCTTATCACACCTTTTGGTGACACTTGGAAAAATGAGATAGTGTTGTCAGGAGGAGCATGTACTGTATGTATTTCTGTATATAATGTATATGTTGAAATTATACACATGTGACAACATTTAATGTATACAGATGTGTATATTTGTATTTATTAAACCCATGTATTTAAACTAATTCCAATCAGACCAAAAATTGTTGCTTCTGCCCGCAAATTGATTACAGAGGAATTGTCCGCTGGTGTCGTTTCCTTTTAGAAACTGGTAGAGGAAATTGATAGTGTGGGCAGTAGAAACAACTGTAGATGTTGCTGTATTTAGCTCTCTACAGGTCTTATTATCTAGAGCAATTATTTCTGTCCTTAGTTGGGTTACTCTTCTTCCTTGGGCCACAGCACTGTGGTGATTTTTAAAGAAACTGAACAGGATTTCAGAAAAAAGGTTTAATAAAGTAGATACTGTTTGAAAGTTTTTGAGTTATATTGGAAATCATCTTAATTCTGATACAAGTCTAATTCCAGGCAGTGAGATATAATGCCCTTTGTTTACATTAAGGGCTAGTATAGATCACTGTTCCCTTTTGTAATCACCAATAATCATTTTGTACTGTAAACCCACACACCAGTCAGTTTTTCTATGATATATAGTTTAAGTGAAGATATTTTTGTAAGCTATTTTCCAGAACTTAAAATAGATTTTAATATATTTTTTAAGCATCAGGTTAGTCAAATTCTCACCATGTAACAGTATATGTTGTGTTATGAAACTGTTAAATTCTTCATCACTTTAAGCTCCTCATGATTAACACAGACCAGCTGGTTACTTTACCTTGGGATCACAGGAGCTAGACCCTTTGTGAAACTTTCCAAACCAGCTTGGGACTTGCTATAGAATCTTTCAAGCCAGTGAAGAAATACATTGAATTAAGCAGTCCATACAGCTGGGTGTAAAACATTAGATGTGACAGACTCCCATTCCTCAAATGCCTCTTGCCAGCCTTAGAGCAATTATTTGCATTACCTGTTTCAAGACAAGCTCTAGAGCTGATGCACCCAGTTCTAACTTCACACAGATTCACTGGTAGTAATAACCTCATCTGTTTTAACCTCTCTTGGAGATTTGTTGTAGTATATATACCTCCTGTGATGTGTCTTAAGTGTCTAAAGAAGGGCACCTCCTCTTAGGAAATTCTCTGTGACCTGAAGGAGTTGTAGCTTAAGGGTCTTCCTAGTGTGGGAGCACACTGCAGTAGTGCTTCAGTTCTCATTTCACTACAGCACACTTTCCTGTCGTCTTCCTAGACATTCTTTCCACACCCTCATTTCATTTGGAATGAAATCATACTCAAAATCACTCCTGTCTGCTTTTAGTGACACGAGCCATGAGGTGTGCCATATAGAGGCAGTAAGAGTAGAACAGTGGCCATTAAGGGAATCTGATATTGGATTTAAAGGAAATAAAAATACTTCTTGTCCCTTGAGATTGAGTCTATGCAAGATTTTATTTCACAGAATGTTTTTAACTTGCTATAAACAGAAAACTAATTCTGAAAATCAGGCTATTCATTCTTTCATTGAGATCAGGATAGAAGTGTGTTTGGTCTTAAGACATGCATTTGGTGTCCCGGCTTAACAAAGCAGACACTGCTTTGCAGTGCAAGTGGCTTCTTTGCAGCCTTACAAGATGAGAGGTATGGCATGACTGGGAGCTTACTTGAGACAGGTTAACATTTAAAACTTCAGTTACAATTCAGTAGTCAAAGAAACTCGGTAACTAAATATGTAAGGTAGCCCTCCCCTAAGTACAGGGTATGCCAGCCAACTTGTTACAAATAGCTTTTGGACCAGCTACCCACTGGCCCATTAAACAAAGTTTGATTTGTGTTTCATTTCAGCATGCCCCCTCCCTTGGCGCTGAGTGCAAGAGATTGTAAACCAGTTCTTATTTGCAGGATTCAAAGTATTTTCTTTACTATTTGTGTTGTTTTCCAGTCGCAATTGAATGTGAGTTTATTTAAATCTTCTCTGAAGTGTATATTTAGATGTCATTTCTTGCCTAAAGCATCCAGTAAATGATTGTGTGTTACTTTTGCTTTGGTAGGAATGCCTTCTTAGCACCTAGACGTTGCTTGTTTTTTAACCACCAGCAGCATTCTGAAAGCACTGAGTAATGAGTGAACAGATTTAGGTTAAATGAAAGGAGAACAAGTGGAACCTTTTGGGCTAAAAGTAATTTGTTGGTATTTAGTAGATTTGCATTAAGAGCATTCTGTCTTGCCATTCTCCTTTTTCAGTGGCTATTAACTATATAGCAGATAAGGAGGTTGTGTCAAAAACACTGCAAAGACAGTTCTCCAAGAGCAGCAGACCTGGTTTGTCTTAAGATTTTGTGGAGCTGTCAGGGCTGAGCATTTATGCTTCCATAATAAAAGAAATTTTAGGGTATAATGAGCAATAAATAATAGCAATAAGCAGTTTAATTTAATTCAGTCATTCAGGATCTTACCCGGTGGTTGAAAGGGATGGGATGAGAAGGGGAACTAATTGAGTACATTCATTGTGTAAATCAGACTTTTTCCATGTACAATCCCAACTAAACTTTCTACTAAAGGTTGAAATCAACTGAGTGACAATGGTAGGTGCTTTGCTCTTTTAAAACAGCTTTGGTTATAAGGACACAATTAATGAAAGTTACAAGAGGGCAAAATACTTTGCTAGTTTTTAAGAAGTATTTTAAAGTGAAAACAAGCTGCTGTAAAAACTAGAGTAAGCATTGTAGCAAGATTTTGGGAAAAATAATTACGTTAATTTAACCTAATACAGAGATTTTGGGTGAACTCTTTGTGCATGCTACCTAAGTATCCATTTAAAAATCTTGATAATCCCACAGTCATACCCAGGAGAGCTTCTACTGTTTATCAAGTTTTTAGCTGCATTCAGGTAACTGGGTATAAATGCTGCAGAGCATTTGTGAAGCATGTGCTGCTTTTGTCATGTGCATTTTGTGTGAGCTTATCATTCCCATCAGTGTTTGTATACACACCATCAAGTTGGATAAACTTGACAAGGGTAAGGTAACCCACCCTGTGGTGGGGTATAGTTTGAGGGCAATGATGAGCAAAAGCTTGGAGCCCCAACCTGAAATGCAACTGTACTCAAGGGAAAAGGAAAGCATATAATTTTAGATGTATGTTTAAAAAAAATGCTGAAAATACTGCACATTGAAACTAAAAGAGAAAATAAAGTGCAACTATTGCTGCAAGTGATTTTTCTCTGGTTATTTAAAAAAAGAGCTTGATGCATTCACTAGAGTTTTTCTCCAGTATCTCGTCTTTTCAGCAGCTATCAAATACTAAGTACTATTAAGATATGCAAGAATACTTGAACTCTTTGCGAAGGTAGCTATGCTGTACAATCACTATGCTGTTTGCAATTAACCAAGAACTCTCACAGTTGAGCTTTTAATTGTATCTAGTAGTCATGCTTGCCAAAACTTCTCTGGGATTCTAGATGAGATCAGAAAAGGCAAAATTTAACTGTACAGCTGTATTTGTGAATGAGAGTGTATTTATCCACCGCAGTCCTGGGGAGGGATAATGTTACACAGGAGAAGAAATGGTTTAACTTGCCGAAGCTTGGTTTCCCAGCTGTTGGGCTTGCATCTTAAAAGAAATTTCTGGGTGGTCCTGCTGCTGAACACTGGAGGATCTCTTGCAGTACTCAACAGCTCAGAGACATCTTGTTTTGATTAACTTTGCAGCACTTGGCCGTTCCCTGGAAACTCTGGCATAAAGTTTGAAGTAGTAGCTTAATGTAGAAAGCACGTGCTGGTTTTGTCCTTAGTCAAAGTAACTTCTTTTACATCTTGTTTTTCCTTGGCGTTGGTGGTGAGTGATCTGTGCTGTGTCACCTTTTAGTGTAGCTGTGGAGCTGAGGGACAGAACTGTGCTGTGGTAAGTGCCTTTTTCTGCAGAGCTGGAGACTTGTTTGAGTAATAAAGTGTTCATCTTTTTGTCACTCAGAGGAGAAAAACCATTTAATTTCTGGAAATATTTCCCCTAAAGATGAATTGCCAGGCAGAGGGAGATGATGCGTTGCACTTAGTAGACTAGAACTTTTTAATTTACTAGAACTTTTTTGCTTTCCCCACTGCCTTTCCTGTCCTGTATAGGTATTGTGCTTTTTTTCCTAGTTTTTAGGCAGTGCAGCTGTAAAGAGTATTGCAGCCATCATTTGGGAATTGGCAGGGCTCCACCCCAGTTACAAGACAAAAAGCTTTGATTGTCTATGGAATTCAACATAATTATACCATGAATTTTGCATAACTGTTTGAAGAGATGAAAAGATTGGTAACTTGCAGGTTTGTTAAAAAAGTTGGAAGTAGGAACATGAAAAAGTTCATACAGTTTATATAGAATGTTGTCTTCAGAGTGAGCCAAACCTTCTGCTCTTCCATTGCAGCTGTAATTCTGCTTTCATTTTGTGTCAGATCTTTCCCATGGTGTACACATCCAAGTATGGCAGAACAGTCCCTTACCCCAGGTGCTGTTTTCATATCCTTCAAGCTGCAAATGTCATGGGTAGATTTTGATCAAGTGCAACCTGATTGTTTTACCTCATTATTTACATTTTGGAGTTCTTTCAGCCAAGCTGCAGTGTTTTGGCTGCAAGCAAAATGCATCCCTGAGGGCTGGGTTTGACCATGCACTAGATGCCCACAGAGCTGTGAGCCAGGTTAAGTCAGACCATTTAAATAAAAGGTTTTGCTAATCTAGCTCATCTTGAATTACATGCACTGTAAAACTTAAAGTCAGTGTTGAAATAACATCTCCAAATTAGAATCTTAGTCTTTTCTACCCCTTTCTTCCCCTGAGGAAGAGGCACTAAGTGTGTTTTCATCCCTGTCTTGCTGTTAAATGGCTCTAGGACTGAAGCATCTGTCTTGTCCAATGGAAAAGCAAGTGTAAAGCTTGCTAACTTAACTTTCCTTGGTGTGTCTTGTTAATGTTGACATTTCAAATACCATCTTTGGCATTTGATTTAACATTATGAAAATAGCATAATTCATTGTTTAACTTTTATTTCAGGCAAGTTTGGGCAGATACTCCTTTAATTACACTTTGTTCATAGTAATTTTTCTTTGCTGCCTTAACTGCTTCAAGCTACCACTGTTTGAAATGAGCACTGGATGCTGCAGATCTGGGAGGTATTTTTAAGTGCTTTGGAGGCTTCTGATCCTTCCATCTCTTGGTTATGTGGCTTAAGCTCATTCCTTCTCCTCCTGTCTTCTTTCCTCTGCCTTGGCTGCCATAGTAAATATTTCACCTGTTGAATGTTTTACAATAAAAGTTGTATGTCATCAATAGATTGGTACGTGACTAAGTAACAGAGGATAAGACTGAGTGATCCAAAATACCTGGAGTTCATGAATTAATTGGGAGAAGTGAATCTTTAGAAGGGGACCAAATAAACCTGCAACATTTATGCTACCTAATGTAGCAATCTTAGAATATTGTTCAGATGTTTATCTTCATCAGTACTAAAATCAAATGCTTCCACAAATGATGTTTCAGTCTGTACTTTTGCTGCTTTATTGCTTTTGTGGTTGTGTTGGGGATGGTTCTATCTGTGCTCACTGAAGCAGCATATTTATATACTGCACTTACTTAAACGTGAACTTGTGGATAAGACCTGTTCCCATTGCAGTGTGATCTGATAATATTTAAAAAAAAATGAGAAACATGATCTGGACACGGAGAAACTTGCAGGCAGCACTAGCAGTAATAGTGAAAGGACCTGCTGCTTCAGAAAACATTATGTGGGACACCAAGTCACATTATCAGTGGTTGACAGAGGCTTGTATTATGCTGACAGGTTCATTTTCCACCTCTCCCGCTGGCCTACTGTGGGGTTTGAGAGTATCCCTGTGTGGGAAAGATACAGCAAACCTGGTCTGATTCGAGTTGAGTTGTCTCAGATGACAGGATTAAGCAAGTCTATGTTTCTTAGATCCATAAAAATCCAAACTGCATATTATACCTTTGAAAATGATGATGAATCCAGGGCTGATGATGGAGTGTTGTAAGAAGTCATGTTGAGTTATTGTGTTACACTTGAAAATATTGCTGCACTGTATGTACTGGTGAAAGTATGAGTTCACTGCAGTGAGACTTAGAGTACCCAAAGTTCTTTTATGTTTTTGTTGATGGGTTAAATATTGTCAAAGTGGTTATTAATTATTAACTCAGTGAAGTCTGGCTCTCCTTTGTCTGTGCTGCTTTTGTTCTCAGTTTGACTGCATTAACTCTAGATGAAATATAAATGCCAGTCCCAAACTAACAATGATTAAACTGTATTATTCTGTGTAGCTTAATTACATGAAAAAAAATCAGGACAGGAGATCAAATTTATTATTTCATGTGTACTCAGTCATGTTTTATTGGCTATAAAATCTCATGTAGATAGGATAGCTTCAGAAGCCGGGTAGTATAAACAAGAATTTAGACCTAAATTACATATTTTGAAGAGATTTTCAAAGCCTGTCATAAGATGGGCATTCATTCAAAAGAAAATAATTAAAAGTTGACATTTTAGCAGGGCCCAAAAAGGGATAGTAGTGAGGGTTGCCTGATTTTTTTTTTCCCCTTGTGCTTTTCTGCTCTAAAGCTCCAGGATGTGATGCAGGAAGGAAGGATAGGATTTGTGCAACAGCCTGGTGTGTACTGTATGTGAGTAAAGGAGCTTTTGTCCTGCTGAGTGCCAGTTGTAGACAGGAAAAAAGTATCCATGTTAAAAAAAAAAAAATTCCCAACCACAAACTGTTGGGCAGTTCATTGCTGCCTGTTGCAGGTTGTTACTTTTTCTCTGTGCAAATATGTGTGTAGATATATGACATATCACCTGGAGATATCATGTATAATATATCACTATCCAGGCAGTTTGTGGACCTTGAAGAGGTCTCCTTGGAGACCAAACAGCTGTGGTGCACCCAAGGACAGAGAAGCATTTATGACACTTTTAAGGACATTGCAGGACAGAGCCAGGATGATTCCTCCTGGGAAAGGGAGACTTCATGTAATGTGGTTGCAAGATAACAGCCCAGGGACCAAGGAATGGTAGGAAACATCTTCTCATTCTTCACCTTCAGTGGCTTTGTCCACTTCACCATATTATGCCTGAAAATGTGGAAGGTTCCTGTAATTAAAGGTATGAGGGCATTTTTTTAGGTTGCTCCCAGCTTTTGTGTTTAGTTTTCTCTTGCAGTGTGGGTGCTTATAGAACAACAAGGAAAAAACCCATTTTCAGTAAGCTGTGATAGTTGGAGGAAGGTTGCAGAACTTGAAACTGCTTCTTAGTAGTGCTCTTTATCCTTAGACTTAGACCTTGAGTGTTCCTTTATATTTGATTATGAAAAGAATAAATATTTTTTCTTTGAACTACAATTTTCCCTGTAAATTACTATTCCAGAGTCAGCCAGAATTGTCTTTCTTCTTTTTATACAGGTGCCTTTCATCCACTTGAGGAAAGCAAATGTGCTTTTTTTCCTCTCCTGAAAATACTAAAAGTATTTTCTCCTTTTTCTAGTTACAGTTTTATCTTCTCATATTTCTGCATTTTTCTCTAGTGAGAGTCTGATGTTTTGAATTTTCACAGGTAATATTCTTGCCTTATTTGGTTTCTTGATCACATTCCAGAAAGTTTGTTCTTTGAAAAGATGTTACTTTTAAGTTACACAGTTTTGATGTACGAAGGTTCATTACAACATTAATGCTTATCAGACACTGGTTTCCCAGATCCTACTTCTGGAGGACAGAAGTGATGCTTGTTTCCAGTCCTCAGGAACCTCCCCTGATGACCAGAGCCTGTCTGACATCAGCCAGATTCCTCAGCCCCATGGAAGCATCCCACATCATCCTATGGAGCTGTGTATCCTATCTTGTCTAAACGTTCCCCAGTTTCATTCTCTTCCATTGAGGGTGAGCCTTTGTGGCTCCAGACCTTCCCATGGGTGGAACTGGAATTCCTGGATTCCTCGACCAAATTTGCTGCTACTGGACACGAGCTTTGGTTTTAATTTTCCTTTCAAAAACATCATTTTATTATGCTTTTGGTACTTAACAAGAATGCTGAATCCAGGCTTTTGTCACAGCACCCAGCAGAGTGCAGGCACAGCCCCCAATGCAGCCGAGGGCTCCCTGTGCCACTGCTCCCCACGGACCTCCCATCCCAGGACAGGGCTGGAGCTGGAGCCAGCCGCCTTGGAGTCGTGGGGAGGGAGAGCCTGTCGGGGACTACTGTGACAGATTAAAACCTGAATTCACAGCCAGGTGCTCAAGTGGCCTCTTCCCGAGGTAAAGGCTTGTGTAGCTTTTCCAGTTAACTTGGAGCACTCCTGCCTTTCCCGCTCGCACGGTTTAGCTTTGACTTTCTTCTCCTTATCTGTCACTAGAGAGTAATTGCCCCTTTCATAAGGACCTTGCTTTAACCTTGAACAGCAGTTCCCGTGGCACCTGATGTGCATTATGAACTATATATACTGATGAAAGAGTGAGGTACAGTCCTAATGTCTTCCTTGATGTTTTCATTTTAAATCTGTTTCAAGGAGCCCTTTCAGATGGGACATGAAAGCTCTCCCATTATTATAAAATTCCTTATGAAATATTTTTGTTTTGAAAAAGACATGTTTAGAATAGTAGGGTAAAAGTATAGTCTTATCAGGCTGAAGCTGCAATATCTGAGCTGTTCCCAGTTGCTCTTATCTGTCCTTTCATCTGGTTCTAAACATGAAATGGGCATTTCATTATTAAATGCAGAGCGTATAAAGGCATACAGAGCCTTTTATTCTGGGGGATACTTCTGTACACACTTCAGAGGAGGTTTTTGCAGTAAGTAGTAACTTAGAAGCAAAAGGTAGATGTTTTTATAACAATACTCTGACAGGGAGTGCTGCAACAGGATTCTATACTGGAGAGGGAGAACTCTCCTTTCAGGACATGGTTGAGGAGACTCACAGAATCACAGTATGAGATTGGAAGGGACCACAGTGGGGCATCTGGTCCAACCCTGGTGCAGTAGGGCCAGCCCAGAGCATATGGCACAGGATTGTGTCCAGATGGTTCTTGAATATCTCCAGTGAGGGAAGCTCCACACTCTCTGTGCATTGTGTTCTTGTGCTCAGAACAGTAAAGAAGCTTCTCTTCATATTCAGTTTCTACCCGTTTCTTCTTGTCCTGTTGCTTGGCACCACGGAGCAGAGTCCGATCCATCTTCTTGACACCCTCTCTGCAGACACTGACAGACATTGATGAGCTCCCCTCTCAGTGTGAGGCTGAACAGGCTCAGCTCCCTCAGCCTTTTCCTCGTTAGAGAGACTCTCCAGACTTTTAATCATTTTTGTCACATTCTGCTGGACCCACTCCAGGATCTCCATGTCTCCCTTGTCCTGAGGAGCCCAGAGCTGGACACAGCACTCCAGATGTGTCTCAGCAGGGCTGAGCAGAGGGGCAGGATCACCTCCCTTGACCTGCTGGCACTGCTCCCCTAACGCACCCCAGGACTCCACTGCCCTTCCTGGCCACAAGGACACACTGCTGGCCCATGGACAGCTTGTGTCCACCAGGACCCCCAGGTCCTTCTCTGCAGAGCTGCCTTCCAGCAGGTCAGCCCCCAGCCTGTGCTGGTCCATGGGCTTGTTCCTCCCCAGGGGCAGGACCTGGCATTTGCCCTTGCTGAATTTCAGAAGGTTCCTCTCTGCCCATCTCTCCAGCCTATTAAGGTCCTTCTGAAGGACTGCACAGCTCCCTGGGGTACTGGCCACTTCTCCCAGCTTTGTGTTGGCAGGGAACTTGCAGAGGAGGCATCTGTTCCTTCATCTGAGTCATTGATAAACAAGTTTAACAGCACAGGGCCCAGTATAGTACCCTGGGGGATACCCCTTGTGACAGGTCTCCAGCTAGACCCTGCACCACTGATCACAGCCCTCTGGGATCTGTCACTCAGCCAGTTCTCAGTCCACCTCACTGCCCACTCACCCAACCCACAATTCCTGAATTTGCCTACCAGGATGTCGTGAGACATGGTGTTGAAAGCCCTGCTGAAGTTAAGGTAGACAAAATTCCTTGCTCTCCCCTCAGCCATCCAGGGAGTCGTTCCTTTGTAGAAGGCAGTCAGGTGGTCAAGCTTGATTTACCTTTAGTGAATCCATGCTGGCTGCTGATCACCGCCTTGTCTTCCATGTGGATACATGGCCTACACTCACAGGAATAAAACTGAGTTGTTGTTCTGGAGCAGGTACCTTTTTGTGCTTGCAGACACAAGCTGGCTGTGGCAGCTGTTGTATCTATCTGTGGGTACAACCAGAAATTCAGAATTGCCTTGTGAGTGGAGGGCATAGTGAAGGCTCCTAGGCTTTCTGCTTCAGCTAGATTTGTAGGAAAAGAAATGGGTACCAGAACTGAGCTTTATTCAGCTTACAAGAGGAAAGCTGCAGAACTGCCAGGCGTGCAGAAAAAGGAGAAGCAAGAAAAAGAGTAGATGTGTTGTTAAGGGTAATGAGCAATGCACATTCTCTAGAAGGATTAGGATGGGAACAGGAATAGACTTGCCAAGCTAAGGGAAAATCTTATTTTTGAAAAATAAAGGGAAAAAATCCTTTAATGAGTTTTGATAGGAAAATTGACAAGTATTAACAAGAATCAGGAAAAGTAGCAGTTAAATGGCCAAGCTATGCAAGATGTTCACAAATCTTCAAGATGAACTCAGCAGTGATTGAGGGGAATAAAAACCTGAGCAAAAATGCTGGAGAGAACTTGAACTTGCTGTTAGCTCAGTAATGTCTGTGATCCTTGCTGATGGTGTTTGTACAAGTATAAACTGGGCAGATGTGAGCCCAGTGATCACTGCAAGTGCTGCCCTTATAGACTCAAGGCCAGGATGAGAAGTCCCAGTGAGGAGCAGGATGTTTTAGTTCTGCCCCAGCATTGTTCTGATGCAGTTTTTTGATGGGGCGTAAACTTTCTTCTCCCCAGAATATAACACATGGATTCTCCTGCCCATCTCCCACAGCCTGCAGGACCTGTATAGAACTTCTGGGAAGGAAGGGAATATGCAAGCAAAGAGAATGTATGAGGTAGCTCAGAGACATAAAGAAAAGCACTTTGAGCAGTGCTCCTATGTTTGTGCAAAGGCAAGACACAAAGACATCAAGAGGGGGAAATAAAATGTAATGAATGAAATTAGAGAAGAGAAATGCATTGAGACACAAGTGGGGATTGGAGAATCAGACTGTACAGGTGGGAGTAGTGCAATGCAGCAGAAATGATTAGTGAAGCACAGAGCAATGCCACGTGCTCGGGGAAAGCAGCACTGCTGCCATCACCACAGTGGGCAGGGATGCAAAGATTCACATGTGGGGTCCAGGGACTTCCTCTGCCTAATGTGAGATAAGAGAAACTTGCAGGAAGCCAAGTGAAAATCGAATGACAAGTGATTGTTGTGTGGTTGTGTGGTAAGGACAGAATAAGTGGCATACAGTGTGTTTTGGAATTTCAGCATGCTGGGATTACAGGTCATGTGTTTAACACGTGTGAAAGTAGAAACTTGCCTATATTAAACTATGGCCAAATTGTTTTAGTAATACATAGCCAGACAAAACAGATACTAATAATTCACAGAACAGTGAAAGCAGCATCATGAATTCACTAGTTTCTTTAGGCTGAAAGTTCCTTTAGCTGCCTCCCACGTGATGCAATAGCTGTACTTGATTAGCAAAAAATAAATGTGGAGGGAAGGAAGCAGCACAGGAAAACAGATACAGCCCCTGCCTTGGGAGGGCACAGAGGTGAAGGTAGCAGCAGAGAATGGGGTTTTATGCAAGTTCTCCAGGGAACGGCAGGGCTTTCCCATGAAAAGCCTTCTTGACCTGAGGCCAAAGACTTCAACAAAGAAGAGACTTCTGCTCCTGATACTACCTTTTTTTTTTCCTTCTCTTTTCTTCCCTGAAGAAAAAGAGGACTGGTGAGTGATTTAAGATTAAAGGTGCAGGGTTGCAATTTTGGGGCATTATGTCAGTTGTGAGAGATCAGACTGTGAATTAGGGAAAAAAAGTCAATTCAGAGGCATTACTAGAAACCCCATTATTAGAAAACCAAGACATAATCTTTGATAAACCCATGAATATTTGCCAAGAAAAAGAAATGCCCCAGTGCATATGAAAGCTTAAGAGACAGCAGGCAGTGCTCTGAGCATGATAAAAAATTAAAACCATTACAAGAGAGAGACCTGGGGTAGTATGTCCTGCAGAGCTAAAACGCTGATCCCCAGGGAGCTGCAATGCAAGCCAAGCAGCAGCCCAGTTCTGGGAGAGAAAAAAGAGGTAAAATCTGCCACAGATCATGTTGTTTTGCTGCAGGTGTACAGTGTGGGCCAGGAGAGGAGGGCTGGCAGGGGGAGCTGATGCTGCTGCAGAAGGAGATCATCAGCCTGAAAGGAAAATTGGGCTCTTGTGGAGTTGGATGCTGTGTACAAGCCAGTGTGAAGTTAGCAATACTGAAAGGGATTCACAGTCAGGAGGCAGTAAATAGATGAAATTCAGGGTTAGATCTGTACATTTATCCCTGCAGAGGTAAGAGGGCAACAAGCACACATAACATATGGGGAAAGTTACAGTTTGCTTGCTAGGATGTTGAAAGACTGTGTGTCATCCTCCTGAATCCATGGGGAAAATTATTTCTGTGTTCAGTGAGTCTGAAGAGCAAGGACATTGCTTAGCAAGGTAACATAAAGTATCCAGAGAACTCAGGTTTTAGCTGTGATTCTGAGGAAAGGATCAGTCTTAGCTAAACCAACCTTAGCTAAACCAACTGATCAGTTTACAGATTTGTACTTTCTACTGTCAGCTCAGGCACTGGAATTACTGTCCAGCACTCCTTGGAGAAACCCTGTGGATGATGCTGTGTCTGATACCAGTGTCCCAGCCTTTCACTCCAGGCACTGGGATGGTCACAAAGGAAGGTCATCTGTCTTGAGAGATGCAAGCAAGCCTGTGGCCATACCCAAGCTCTGCCCAGCTGTTCCTACAGCTGTACCTGCTTGCTGTCAGCAATATAAACCCTAGAAACACCCAGAGCCTTGCCCTGATTTGCTTCCAAGCTGGCCTGCAGCTTTGGGAAGGCTCCTTTCACAGTCTTTCATACAGGGAAAATTTACCAGAAGCCCTGAGTGGTGGGGAGAGGACAGCAGCTGCCTCTCACTGTGGTGCTGTGCTGGCTGGATTGTGTCCAGCCAGTTTGTTAGCACTGCCTGCAGGTACCACTCTCCCTATCCTTAGTTATCCACTAGTAAATCTTCTCTGAAGCATTGATATGAGTTACTTAAGTCTCTTCTGCTGCTTTTATTTAGCCTGGTTTGAGTTGCCAAGGAGCATATTACACTTTGCACTAAACCCAGAGCAGCTGTGCAAGGCGACCCCCAGCCCGTGCATCCAGCTCTGGAATGGCAGGCACCAGCTACTGGTGAGTTTGGATTTTGAAATGGTTTGTGAAGGCCCCCATCATGTCACCAGTGGACTGCTCCTGCTGAGCCCAGCCACTTGGCCGTGGCTGGGATGATCTCCAGTGAGCTTGCAGCATGGTCAAGCCCAGAGCTACATCACTCTGGTGTGGGGGGAATTTTGCCTCTAGCCTCAGTCAGCATTTCCAAGTCCTGTTAAACCTGAATAACCAGAATCCAGGACTCCTGCTTCAAATACATTGAGTGAAAATGAGGGTTCCCAAAGCTCTAGTGAAGTAAATTTGTCTCTTCAGGATACTGCTTATGCACCAGGATTTTTTTTTCTCCTTTAAGAAAGAAATGGATGTATGGATTATAGTTAATGGTATTAGTGTCTACTCTTAATTTTTATATTTTATATTATATTTCATGCATTTACCACTGCAGATATTAAAGGCTTATGTGAAGGGTATATTTACAGCTATTCACTCCCAGGACTCTCACAGGGAGGTTTCAGTATGCAAAGCTCCCTACCCTCACATATACCAGCAGCCGGTGACTGCCACGTCACATCTGCATTAAATGTTACATTTGTTTAAAGTCAAACTTTGAAATCTTTAGTTAAACTAAAGTTAAACTTTGAAATCTATTTAATTACACTGGTGTAAAACCGTTTGTGGATGCTCCTCTGTGCTTTAATTGAAATGTGATTTGCAGTGTTTTTTTCTTTTGGAAAGCTGAATCTGTTTAAGAGTATCCACGTGGCTTTGCAATTGGCTTCAATAAATAGAATTAAAACCAGGTTTTGCTTAAATTGCTACAAGTTTTAATGCGAACAGGGCCTCTGAAAAATTGAAAATCCCCCAGTTATTCTGGAGTATTTCTCCCCCCTGTGAGACTGAACGTTTTCATGAGCACAGTGTGGAGGTTCTCCAGTACCCAACCTTTTCCTGAAACAAGCAGACTACTTTGAGTTTAGCAGCCTCTCCCCTGCCCCTGACTGGCTCTTGTGCTTCCAATCAGGCACAGAGGAAACATTTAAACACGCAGCCCCTTTGCTTAGCCTCCCTGGCTCTGCTCAGAGCAGGAATCAGCCATGCAACTCAGCCCAGGTAAGGCCACACTTCACCATCCCCATTGCAGCCATGTTACATTTAACAGGTTTTCCCCTTCTAAGTGCCCTGATTTACTCTTTGCGCCCCTCACTGCACAAAGAGAGGGGGAGAGTAAACCCCTCCCAGGAAGGCAAAGGCATGGTGAGAGCAACTTGCACACAGCTGCAGCTTCACCTGGTGCAGCTCCCAGCAGCAGCTTTCCTGGATGAGAGCTCAGGACTGGGGTGGGAGAGGCTGGGGATGGGATAGGAAAGCTGCCAGGTGCTGCTGAGCCAACCCAAGTCCTTATCCCACCTCTGCCCAAGGCTGGTGAGGATACTCTGGCCATGTGGCAGCTCCCTGCTCACCCTCTGGTGCAGCTGGGTGCTGTTCTCAGCAGCACTGTGTGATGCAGTACCAGAGCTGCCACCCACAGATTAAGAGATCCTTTGAAAATCCACGGGAGCGTGCACCTCCTAAAAACCTCCTCTCTTCCATTTGCACATGCTGTTAAATTGCCCTGATGCCTAAGTGTAATCTTCTGGCTGTTCCCTGTGCCCATGAATTACTCAACATGGCATGCTGGATCCTTAGCTGCGGGACAGTTTTTCCAGTTGTTTGTTTTGAAAGCTCTTAAGAGCAATATACTATCAGCTGAGGTTTCTAATTAACTCTGAATAGCTAGTCTGCTGCCACTCAAGTATAATTCTCATTAGCATCTCAGCTAACAAGCTTCAGTGTTTGCCCTCCTAATTAGCTTCTAGTTAGAAGTCTTTCCCTATCCTAAGATGTGCTGTTGTTAATTGCAGTTCCAATTGCTTTTACAGCAAACTCCTGAGAGGCTTCTAAAACTCTGGTTTATATAGCCCGGTAGAGCCCGGTATCTGGGCTACTCACAGCTGCAGGTTCTGTATTCTTCTGAAAGTGTGTCTTTACCACATGCTATGCAAACAGAAGGGGGGATAGAGCCACAGCTTTTGAAATGGATGAGGAAGTATTTTGCCTTTTAAACAGGTGGTGGAACTCGAGATGAGTCTGTCTAAAGCAAAGTACAACTTTCGCAGCTAGGACTGCATTAAATGGCTTTCCAGGGTTTTTTCCCCATGCAGCTGTCCATACAATGGCTGCTTTTCCGTGCCCTGGGTTTCCAAGGGGTCCTGAGTGTCCCACAGAATGTCCCGCCGCTGCTGATCCCAAAACCCGGTGTATTTGTCTGTTGCCCGGACACAGAGTTTGTCAGGTTGGCTATTCCTTCTGGGCTGCTGGCTCTGGATGGTATTTCTGTGGAATGCTCTTAGCGGGCTTTAATGTATGCCTGCGAGCTGGATTAACCCCTTAGTCCCCACTAAGGGCTCGGGAGCCCTTACAGCACAGTGGGGCAGTGGGCTCAAAGAGCTGTGCCCTACAGAAGGGGGGAATTGGGCTCAGGGGAGCAGGGGAGGGGGATCCCACAGGAGCAGTGGGGAGCATGCAGAGGAGAAAGGTGAATCTTGAGTTTCACGGGGCACCTGGAGCTGCCAAGTGCTTGTTCTGTGGAAGTAAATCCGTTCTGTGCCTTTTCAAATCACACATTGACTTCTCAAAGATGGGGAAAATATTGCTCAGCTTGTGAAGGTTTACTAGGAGGCTGCTCACTCCAGACATGCCCAAAGCTCACCTGTTATCACCACCTAAACTGAAACCCACTTTTTGCCGAGCCTTTTGAAATGGGTTTAACACATCCCGTGCATCCTGCTGCTCTGTGTAAGATGAGGCCTGCACTGAAACTAAATACTGATTTTTATCATGGGGTGCCTGGATCCTTCTACCTTGGTAACTTCTTCCTTCTCTTTTTGAAATTGAGGGGTAAGGTTTCAGTGTTACCAGGACAAAGTTAGAAGGTTAAGGTGAGTCTTTATTTGTCTTGGCAGAATGACTGTAATCCTGTGACACTTTATCATGCTGTGACTGGAGGTTCTGGAGGACCCTTGCATGCAAGCAGAGTCCCCCTGAAGCAACATGCAAGTGTAAGGATGTGCCCCATCAGCCCAATTATAGCATCCAGTTATATTCTAGAAAGAAAGAAATTCTGGTAATGAATATGCTTATGGTTCATCACTTATTAAAAATTTGATTTAAGGATGGCCTACTCACACTAATAGCACTAGATTTCATTAGCCATAGGTCTTTCCAATCTGCTTTAGAAAAACATGTAAGAGCTTTAGATGGACCTGAGGTAACTGGGCAGGTTGAAGGGGTGAGAGTGTGTTTACACAATGTTGCATGTTTGGTGCCATTCATATCAGGTCTAATATTCTGGTGCCAAATGATTCATTATCATTTTTTTAGCTGTTAAAAAAACCCAGATTTTAAAACACAGTCTTTGAATAGAAATCCTTTCTTGATTTGACTTCCTATATCCAATTAATGTGTTGGAAAGTGGGAGTAATGATGGTGAGCAAATCTCAGTGTTCAAATCTATTTCAGTTATGTATCAGCAGAGGTTAAGCAGCTCATTTAAATATACCTCTTTATCTGCAAAACTGAGTTCCAGACCACAAACATGTCATTTATGGTGCTGTACTTTAGTTACAGATGGCACCATAAAGTGAAGCACATCATATGATAAAACCTTTTTTAGAAGCTTTAAAGTAAAACTTGAGTTTGGGTGTAGGGAAAGAAAAGAAATATTTCCAGTGAGGGATCTGTAGAGTAAGTAATAAATACAGATTAAGACAAGGGATTGATCAAAGGTAGCAGAAAGAAGAATTCAGAGCAAAGGGTTATTTTGGTAAAGCAGAGGAAGGCATAAAGCACTTAAGTGAAAGTGTCTATGTCCACCTACTGAGGGGCTTTACCTTCAGGACAAAAAATCCCAAACCGATCAAAATTTCAGATCAAAATTGTGTGGATTCTGCCACCATGTTAGTGTGAGCTGTCAGATATGAATTTGTATGTCCTGCATATTTTATCAATTTGTGATAATAAAGTAATTCCTCCTTCTAATAATGTCCACTTTGTGAGGACTTTGATGCTCTTAATTTCTGTGGGAAGAGCCACCAAACACCACCAGAGCCTGAGCTGTAACAATTACTGCCCTTGCAAATTGCTGGATAGATAAAGCCGAGTGTGGAGGGCATCTCATGACCTCTAGCCTCTCTTCCATGGTCTGCCCTAAATGTTTTGGTTATCAAAGCAGTTTATACAGTGCTGGCTTATTGCCGGATTTGATAAAGTATTTTTCTTGATCTGATTATAAGCTAAATTGGTGTCATGATCTTTTTTCTTAAGGCAAGCAATAAATTAAATTGTGGGATAGAAAAATGGTGACAAAGTACCATTTATGCTGACAGCATAGAAAGAATAATGTTGAAACAACTCATAAACACACTTATTGAGTAGGTCCCTCTACCTTGACTCCATTTGGTTCAGAAAATGTTCACAAGGTTTTTTGAGTCTGGAAATGGAAAGGATCTTATAATCCTGATAGTTCTTTCTTCTAACAAGGCTGTGATCCAGACCATTTCTTACTGCAGAACTGCCTTTCTACATAGATCGTTAGAGAGGGCATCCCCTTAATTATTTATACTGTACATACCAGGTGTGCTGATTATGAAATTTCCCTTGAGGCTCCAGAAGGAAATGAAATCCTAATAAATGCATGAGATAGTGGAACAATGCTAGAATCTCCTGGATGAAAATCAGTCATCCATGTCAGTGATCCTCCTTACAGTGCTTTTTAGAAAGCATTACAAAAGTTAATCTTCTTAGGCTTGTCATCCAAACTATCCTGGAGGTGTGAAGAAACTGCCCTTCCAGGGAACTTTGGGTCTCTTGTGGGAAACAAAGGAAAAAAACAGGCTGGAGGAATGCATTTCTTGTCTCAGGGAGGCGTGGAGGTGGCAGTGTTGATATTGATGTTGACTGTGTTTGTAATTGGTATCATTGCGTGGTGGTGACAGAAACATGGTCATCAAATTGTCTGGAAAATTTTATATCAAAATGCTGGCTGAGAAAATAAGAGGACTCTGTTTTGGAAATATGGGCTGCCCTTGCCTTGGCAAGTGGAGCAATTTAATTAGGAGAGACTGGTATTTGTTTGAGATGCTTGTTATCCAGAGAGATCAGTGAAATCCAAGGGAAGAAAGGGCCTTTCTCTGCAGAGGTAAATGGAGAAAATACCAGACACTGAACTGAAGGTCAGAAAAGGAGAAAGACCTTGATGTGAGAGACAACAGGGAAAGCAACGCAGGGGTGTGAAACAACCAAAAACTGTTCTGTGATTCTGTGATTTAATGTAATGGGGGAAAAGACAATGCTGATTTTAACCCAGACCAATGTGCAATGACCATGACAAACTCAGTTCTCTTGTCCCTGTGCAAACAATACTATTTTAAAGAGGTGGAATAGGTAAATACATGAATGGTTATATGAATTTTGCTGGTCAAAGGAGCAGCTAAAAGGGTGAGATACTTGCAGAGATCAGGCAGCTGGTGAGAAGACTTTATAATATGAGCTCAAACAAGTGTGTGTCATCTATCAAAAGGATTGAGGAGGACTCTGAAAAGCTGGTGCTGTTCAGTAGAAGAGCAGAATGATGTTAGGAGTGCAAAGGCATCTTTCAGAAAGTGGAGGTTGCGTTTGAACAGAGAAAATAGAAGAGCATACAGGCAAGTTAAATAAGGCAAGTTAAACAAGACAGGTAAAAGCAATTTTGAGGAGCAACTTGCAAAGCTCATAGAAACAATGAGATAACCCCTTCAAACACATGAAGGGTAGGGAGCTTGTCCATCAGCAGGCTTGATAGGCAATTGAAGTGTAATAAGAACTCAGAGTAAACAGGGCTGTTACAGCAAGGCTAAATAAATCTTTGCTTTGCTATTCATTATAAAACATCTCATGGAGCTCTCTTTTCTGGAGAATTTTGGTATCTAAAAGTGTGTTTTGAACTGAAGTGTCAGCAGAACAGGTTTAGAACAATTGGATAAGTGCGTAATACTGTTGATAAAAATAGGTGGTAGCCATGGTAGCCACCCAAGAGTCCCAAATGTGGAGTTTTTAAATTACTGGTTTCCTTTGATATGAACTAAATAATGGATGTGGCAAGTGAAGGTGGCAGATGCAACTGATGTTTAAAGGGCTGGGTACACTGGTAAATCGAGCCCGCCTTGATCAAATTTATGGAAAATAAAATGAACACTTGTAAATATGTCATATCGGGTCAATGTAAAAATGAATTTTGTAGAAGGAAGCTGTCACACATCTGTGTAATTTGAAGCCCAGCAGCCCATGTGCAGAGGTGATTCAGCTGATAAGGCATAGTCGGGCTACCAAGGTCCCTTATCAACAGTCATCAAACCTCCAAACAGTCAAGATGTAAAAAGGAGTGTATTCCTGTAGTTTTGAACTGGTAATGGTTCTAATTAGGTGAAGGGAAAACAGAGGGTGGGGACTGAGTCATCCTTTCTCAAATTGCAGGACAGCACCAGGTGACAAGAAACCAAACTCTGTTGGTTTCTCTTTTTGTTAAATGAGCTACTAAAGCTCTAGGAAGAAAAGGACAATTGACAAACTCACCAGTAAGAAATTTTTGAAGTAGGTTTAAATCAAAACTGGCTGTGAATATTCTCAATTTTCTCACCTAATCTAGACATCTGCAAAGTAATGGAGAAAGGGAAAAGAACTGTACATAGGCATCCACAGAGATGTCAGCATTCAGGAAAATATCTTCTTGTCATTGTGAGTAGTTCTTGGAAGGTATCAGCTCAATCGTTAGGAGTGATCAGGATGATATATAGGATGTAGAAGACTTTAAAGAAGACCTAAAATAAAACAAAAAAAAAATGTTTGTGTATGCCACAATGTGCCCAAGTGTTGTACACTGTAATAACTGTGTCTTGAATACAGGAGAAGTAGAAATAGGACATCTGAAAGCTGCAAGAATGGTCATAGGCACAGAAGGGTTTCTCTGCCAAGAGATTTAAACACAGGTTGGAAAGGACCCCTGGGATCTTCATGTCCAGACTCTCCTCCTGCTGGCACCATGGCACACAGCTTTTTCTCATGTTTCATGTGTTTCTCAAATGCTGCCAGAGAACTGTCTGGTCCCTGAATGCATAAAGCTTGTTCAGCTCTGCCTGTATGTCAGTAGACAGCTGTCCTACTCTTGTTACACCACCTATTGTGCATTCCCCCCTTGTTCAGCAGTGTCACTCATCCTGAAAACTGAGCTACATTCTAAAACCATTTTTTTTGGGTCCCATCTGAATTATCTATCACATCCACTGAAGAGCTGCCCAATTTTCCCTTCCCCATCTCTTTTATGTTTGTGAAAATCCTTTTTCATATTTATTTTGACATCAGGGAAGGGAAATTTTTGAGTTTTGGCATCTGTGGGACATATGGGGAGAGGTAGGCATGTAAAGTGTCAGATGTCTCTGCTGTTTCTCATAGTCCTCATTAAAGGAAGGAAGGTACAGAGGAATTTTTTTACTTGTACTGTTCAGAGAGATGGTTGAGATAACCACTGGGAGTGAAGAGTTCCTGGTTGTTTCTGTTGCAGAATAATTAAACTGACGAAATCCCCCATATAGCCATAGTTAAAGGAATTATTCTCTTTTTTAATATAAGTTTTTGTTACTTTATCTGAGAAACAATTCCATGCCAGTGAGCCCCTTTTCCCATATTAAAAATCAAGTCTGTGCAATAATGCATCAGTCATAACTAAACCACTGCCTCATTGTAGCCAGACACAATTTTAATTGAGCATGTGTTTTAAGTGGGCCAAAATTTTTTATATAATCCACGTAGGAACAAAAATTCCTTCATTTTCATTGCTAGATGCATGTTATTTTCTTGCTTGTAAAGTTCTTGAAACACATCATGAATCAGTGGAAGATGCCTTCACTGATCCATATAACCATTTTACATCTATAGGTGTAATATTTTACATCTATACAATACAGCCTAGAGACTGTTCTCTGGGAGTCAGGGGATCTGGGAAGGCTCTGGGCACTCTCTGACTGTGAGACTAGGACTGTGTCAGGAAGAGTAAAGGTGAGCTACTGCCCTGCTCTATGGAACAGACATTTGCAGTTCTGGTGCTGCTTCTTGTTTGAGTCTGAAGCACTCAGATTTATCTTGGTTAGTGCTAGACCCAGAAAAGGCATCCATTTGGATCAAATCAAACAATATTTAGGATTTGATGCATTTGTTTCAGAGGCCAGACCAGTCTCCTGGTGAACCACCCTTTCTGTCAGCTTAAATCTGAGTAGAAGCTGCCTTTTTTAGCGTTCATTGGGAGTTTCTGCTTCTTAGGGCTGCTGAGTGCTGCACCAACATCCAATCTCTAGCTTATGTGGAGCATCTTTGGTGACTGACCTAGACTGAAGTGTGAACCAGAGGGGATATTTTTCAGATTTTGGCTGTATTTTGCAACCACAGAAGCGACCGTGTCCTTGATGAAGCTCTGCAGTAAATGTCCATTTCTCTAGAAGATCTGCCCAGGAGCTGGGCTGAAGGGTTTCAAGGTTTGAAGACTGGCATAAAGGACAGGCTGGTGGGTGCTGTAGGAGAGTTCCACAGTGCTGTGTGGGAGTACTGGACTTCCCTCACGTGGTCTTTGCTTCCTTCCATGTTTTGGGACAATGACGGTGGTCGGTCTGAGAAAACAAATGCTGCCAAACTGTGGGGAGTTAAATCAGTGCTGAGCTCCAGTGCCAAGCAGGAGAATTCTCAACTGAGATGCGAAAGAGGAGGAAGGATACAGGGCAGTGAGAGCTTGCTTGCTAGTTCTCTGAGTAAGGGGTGGTGGTGGTGGTGCCAGCCCTGGGCTTGGGTGGCAGCTCATGCTGGGAGAGTGACACAGTGGGCACAAAGGCTTTCCTCACAGTGGGATGCAGAGGAAGGTGATGGTGTGTGCAGCTGGGTTTTCTGCACTCTGGGTTCTCTTTCCTTGTGGTGCAGAACACACACACACTGACAGACAATACAGCAACTGCTGTGGATATCAGGCAAGCTCTGATCTGCACCTTGGCGTTCTGTGGGAAAAAACCCTTGAGCTCAGATATCCCCCGTGGGGAGTGGATCCATCCTGTGAAATGCACGTGGGAAATCCTTCTCAACAGGCAGAGGGCACAGCTCATTCAAGTTGAACATATTTAGAGAGAATACTGGTTACCAAAGCATAACCTGACCCTGATTTAGGGCCGGTAAGACTGCACTCTGTATTGGCATGTGGTAGAATTAATTTTTGGATGTTTGATTAAATAATGTGATAGTGCAAGGAGGATTGGCTGGCACTGCTCTCCAAAAGATAAAAGCAATATTAAACTATGTAATGCTTCCACACCACTGCAAATGCTGAAAAAACAGCTGTAGCAAGCCACTGGAGACACAACAGTGTAGTATTTCTTCTGTAGCCATCAGGTGCTTGGCTGGATGGACCATAAGCTGTGTCTGTGTCCTTATGTTTAGACTTAGCAAAATGCAGGATTCACTCTTCTCTTTCCTTAGAATGAAAAAAAAAAAAACCACAAAAAAACAAAGCAACAACAACAACAACAAAAACCAACCAAAAACAAAAAAAAAAACCAGAAAAACCCAAAACCAAACACCAAAAAAAAGGACTTCCAAGGAATTTAATCTTTGTGCAACTGTGTACTTCTTCTAACACAAGTCTCCCTAACACTTTGTGATGCTCTAGATACAGGATATTAAATTCCAGCAGCAGGTGTGTTCAGAGCTGCGGGGGTCCAGTGAGGAGGTTGTGTTCCTTGGCAGAGATTTTTTAATTATCACCTTGCTAAGGTGAGTGGGAAATTCTGTCTAAAAATCATCAGTGTGGAATGACAGAGAATTTTACCTCTCACTTTCTTATTCTGTGGGAGGAGTTTAGGGCACTTGCTGTTCACTTTTAATGCTCCTGGATAAACTAATGACTGTGTCACTGAGATGAGTCTGAAATGTAAATCAAAGTCTTGTATCAGATTTTATTTCTGAATAGGCCTGAAACAAATTCTGGAGATCTTGTACACATCTACCTACAAAACCAGCTTGCTAAATATCTAAAATTATTTGCAAATATTTCCATTTACTCAGCCAATTCATCTATCCCTGTTTAGAGGGATACCTTCTCTGTTTTGTCAAAAAGTGCCACTTTTCTATGTCATACCTCCTATTTTTAGGGCTAGTCTGTTTCTGTGAGATTAAAATGTACTTTCTCAAAATACTTACTTGCAACTTCCAAATAGTGCTGCCTGCCCCTCTCTTCTTTCAAATGCATATCTAAAGAATTGGAAGAAACCACGAATTTGAAGAAAATCAGGCGCACAGTATTTATAAAAACATATGTATAGACTTCCTCTTTAATTAAAACCTTTTTCCCAACAATAAAATATAGAGCTAGATGATATTTTATTGTGTTGGGTCCTGATAAAAAGACATTGGCTAACAGCTACTCTAAGCTGTTAGCCAATGTGTTTTTAACAGCTACTCTAAAAACTCCTTTAAGAAATGCCTTTAGCTAAACTTTTGCAGCTAAGCTCTTTTAGTTTGAGGATGAAGGAGGTGCAAGAAGCTAACTAGGCACACAGTCATTGGGAAAACTTAGAAACTTTCTATAGCCTATTGTACTCCAGAGAGTTTTATGATCTGCTTAGCAGTCAAAGAGCCCAGACTCTTTTTAACCTCAGCTTAAACAGATGCTTAAAAACTCAAGGTGAAAGTACTTTGGCAGTGATAAGAGAGATTTTAGTTTGACGTTTTAACCCTGAAGTAAGGTTAGGGCTTCAAATGATGGGAACAGATGTTGTTTGCAGGATCTGGTTCCCTCCACAGTCCTTTTCTTGTTGTCTGCTCAGACTCCTGGAGACCCTTTTCCCACCTGTATCCCCATGCCAGCTCTCACGCTGTGTCCCATGAGCAGCTCCCACAATCTGCAAGCTCCAAAACCCAGCCAGGTGAGTCAAACCTGCCCCTGCTGCTCAGGTCTCAGCTCACAGTCTTGCACTTGCTGCTTAAGATACAAATGATTGGTGTGGTGGTTTTCATATAATAACTTAATGGCTTTAATACTCATCTCAGAAGTGGTCGAACTTGGGTTTGGGTCCTCCTTCTCCCAAGGGATATTCAAATCCACCTGTCCCTTCCCAGGCTGTAGGCAACCTCTCAGCCCTCCCTATTGAAGTTGTGCCACGGTGCAGAGAAGGATTCGCAGACCTGGAGAGGAGAAGCAAGTGGGGGCCTGACTGTTGCCTACCTAAAGGGAGGTGGGGAGCAGGTACCTGGCAGCATTCCCAAGGCTGCTTATTATATAATTTGCATTGAAACATCTCTGGATAAAAATCAAAACCAGCCCTGGAGGCAGAGTACAAACCCAGTGCCTCTATCCACAGGGAGAGGTTGCAACCACCTTGCCCTGGCAGCGGGCGCTGTTCTGGTGCCACCCCAGCCACACCCTCTTCCCCCAGCCACATCTTTAAATGGAACTCGGGGTGACTGCTCCCCCACACCTGCACCAGAGCCAGCTGAGGAGAGCTGGCCGTGCCCACGACTCCCCAGACCCCAGGGGGCTTCGCAGCAGTGCTGAGAGGTTCAGCTTGGCCACAATGTTTGGATCTCAGCACGGAGGAAAGAAAACTTGAGGTACCCGAACAGGTTCTTTTGGTGAAGAAGTTGGTTCCTGTGGGCTGTTAGGTTGGAGGAGGGGAGAGTCGTGGCTCATTTAGCTCTGCATTTTAGACTTGGAATTTCCTGTTGTGATACTCTTCAGGTCCCTGTGTGGCTTTGAGAATGTTGCCTGAAGTGAATTGAGGACGTTTCATTGTGAGATGTGACTGAAAGACGTACAAGGTTAACTTCAGCTCTGGAGTGTCCAATTGTCTTTTGAAAATCACTTCAGTTTCACAGTCATTTAGAAGCTTTAGAAATATTCCCCTTTGCTTGTCTCTGCCTTCTCCTTGTGTAAAATAGAAATTACAGTACCTTCAGGACCCATCATATTTTCAAGAAAGGTTTGTGATTCTGTGAAGGACAGCAAGCTGAGCATTGAGTGATAACTTGCTAATGGAAAAGTTGGGCAGATGAGAAAAGTCAGGAAAAATTAAACCTGCTGGTGCCGTGGGTGAGACTGGAATGACTTTCAAAGAGACAGCTTTGGTGGTGAGATGTGCAGATGAGAGTGTCTGTCATATTCTTTAGGCTTCAAGTGAGCAGCTGGCAGCACACAAGAGTGAGTTTGTTAAAGGCTTATGAGCTGATCCAAGTTACTATGATGGGATGGGGGATTGGGGAATGGGGAAGGCCTGTGTTGGTGCAGTTGAAAGGCAAGAGTTTGAAAACTAAACCAAGCCCACCTGGCTAGACCTTTTCAAGATAGCCCTGGCAGAGCTTGGGTGACCCTCCTGGGTTGGTAGGAAATGTCTCCTTGCTCCCCTCCCCACATGGTGCCCTGTCCTGCCAAACTCTCTCTCCCCAGATGTGAAGTTCTGCTCTGGGTCGGTGATCTGCTGTGAGGAGTCCTGAGTTGACTTTAAGGCTCATGGAGGATCTTCTGTTCCTAGGACAGCAGGTACTGAAGCTTTTCTTCCACACCATAAAATTCTTAGAGTTACGAAAGTGTGGGTTCACGTGTTGAGCCTGTGCTTTCCTTCTGCTCCTCTGACAGGCTGGGGAATAGAGCCAAGTGGTCCAGGGCTGCAGCTTCTGAGTGCGTAGAAGATTCTGTGATGTCTTCTCTCAGCCAGAGGAGGTCAAGTTGGTCCCTGTTTCAGTCCCTTGCAGGGAGTCACTTCACGGGTTGGTACCTCCTGGGCAGAGGAGCCCCTGATGTGAGTCCTGCTCTCTGGGATCACTGACCTGAGTTTTCACAGGGTTTAGCTGGTCAGAGCTTTGTCCTTTAACCATTTGATTCCTTCTGATGCACTGACTCTGGGCGTGCTCTGTGGATGGACCATTTCAGAGATTTTAGCCAGTAGGCTGGAGCAGTATACTTTAAAATGTGTTGGCTTTTTTCTTCATGGTTTTTAAGAGTCCAGGAACATTTTGTACCTCATGGGGAACAGTCCTTCTTGCAGCTCCATATTGGACTTGATATTTCCTCAGGCTTTTACCTGCAGAATTCACTGATGAGAATATTGCTTTAAAGACAGGCAAAGTAATTTTTTTTTTTTTTGGTGATGCTTACAGAACACTAAAGCACATAGAAAAACAACTTATGACATCCAAGCATGGTTTTGATTTTTAGTAGTCTTGGTTTTGTCCTGAGATGGTGCAGTCTGCACATGCAGTGCATTTCTGAGTTTTTGGAGGGAAAATACAATGCTCTTCCACTTTGTGAGGTTTAATGTGCCTGTAGAGACCTTTCCCTGGGCTCTACGGTGAGGCCATGGCCTGGTCTTGCTTCAGCTGTTCTTTCTTCTCATCCTCCAAGACAGAGGTTGGAATAGTTACTGTTAGAAAGCAACCAGGTAAAATAATGTGTGTGTGTATATATATATATACATAAATGTGTGTGTGTATATATATATATATATATATATATATGTAAGTATAAAAACTGTGTGTATTTATATGTGTGTGTATAAATAAATAGCAACACAGATGTTGGCTCTCTGTCAAGTTCAAATGAAAACCTTATTCACAAGATTTGCTTACAGTTTTACTGTGGTTTCATACTGAAATGAGCAATTGGGAATGAAAGAGAGTTGATTTTTTTACCATTTCTGAGTGCACTGCAATCATTATGTTAATAATCTAAACCAAAGCTGATCTTGCTTTCTTGTATTGTGGCACGTTGAAAGTATTGAGAGGCATCTCAATTATCTTAAAAGCTAGAGTGATTCCAGAAACTCTGACTGATTCCAGAAACTCACACCGCCTGTAGGATTTTAAATGCTTAGATGGGAACTTGTATGTCTGCCTTAAGGAGTTCTCACTTGTAAGATAAAAACAACATAGGGAGGCAGAGTAGAATATAGCATATAGTAGAAAAATGTTTCTAAAACATTTACAGTAATGAGATGTATAAAATACTCTCAAAATAATCCTAATAGTTGTGGTGACTGATATTCAGGGTTCTCTTCTGCTTTTACAGTAGAAGAGGCTTGAAAATTAACCAAACACTAGGAAGTGTAAGTCTTGATCCTGCTTTTGGGACCATGAGTTTTATTACTGAGTGAAGTGTCTGGTTCTGCCATTCCAGGGAGTGTTTTCTGTTGCTTCAAAACAAAAAAACATTTTTGGACCTTTCTTTCAGCTTTTGTACCTGGATAAATGACTCCTCTAACCCTGCAAGGCACTGCAGAAAAAGTACATTAATTTTTTCATCTGCCATGCCCCGGTGGTTATGGCTTTTACCCCGAGGTTGGAGGAAGCCTGGATGTCAGTTGTTGTTATCTGATAGCTGTGTACAATACCCAGAGAGGCGCTGGGTGGATCAGAGGTCAGGGATGGAGCTACAGATCCGTCGATGAAAGAATTTGGCCATTGTGAAAGCAGGTTGAAACAGGGATCAACACAAGATACAGTGGCTGGTAATTGGTGGCTGCTTGTGGTATTCTCCAGATTTCAGGCAGAGAAGAGCAGAGAATTCTACAGGAATATTTTGTGTAATATCAAGCAGCTCTTGTCAGACTTGCTCCTTTGTTTTCAGGAAGGCAGGATGTTATTTTGGAAAACACTTCTCGTCATTTTGCTAGGCTGGTTTTAACAGCCAGAAGAAATGGATAAAGGTTGGTCTTGTCTCATTTATAGAGAATGTCTGAAACCCTAATTTCTCACATATGTGTTGGGTTGTCCAGTCACTCCAGCTTGTGTATTCAGTGGTCTTGCCAGATCAGCACTTCACTTAAGTTCTCCTTAATGGATTTGCAAAAAGTGATAAAACACTCCAGAAGAGGCCTCAAGGAATGATTAGTTTAATCTTCAATTAGTTCCTGCCGAGACTTGATGAGAAATCATTTGACAGAGTAGGCATGAGCTTTAATACAATCTGCCTGTCCAGTTATCATGAAGTGCAGTGTGCAGAGAGGAAAGAAGCTGCAAATGGAGAAAACCATGACACAAGCCTTGAATGTTTTAGGCTGCTGCCTGTGATGCATTCTTGGTCTGCTTGAGTGGCTTCAGCCACTGAGATATTGCTACCAGGAATTAAAGTCAGTGTGGGGAATATTTTTATCTGTATGGCTGGTGAGATGCTGACAAAAGGCAGTTGTACTTTTTCTGCCCTTGCTTGGCAAGGTTTGTGGATCAGACTGTTAAGCTCTTTTAAAACCACAGCAAAAGAGGAGCTAAAGCCAGTCCAAGTAGTTTTTACAATAATGGGAGTGAGGTGGGGGGAGAAGAGGGCTGATTTCTTAAAACCTTTGGAGTTGGCCAATTGCCCCTAATAGCAGTTGCACAAGAGTGCCTCCCCTGGGAAACACAGTGTCCTCCTGTTTGCACAGAGAATGGAAAACACTGGCCACTAAAAGAGAATGAGACACTGTGCTGTGAACTGGTTTGGTTTTCTGTAAACTGTTTAGTCTTGTTTCTCTGCAATCAGATGGTGCTTCCTTGTTTCTTTGTTTAGGCCCCTTGTCCTGCAGTCATTAAAGCTGTATTTTATAACAAAAGAATCCCAATCTTCTGAGCAATTGAAGACTTGCTAAGAACATGGGGATCCTTCTGGCTATGCAGAAATCTGTCAGCTGAATGTTCAGGGATGAAACAAAACTAGAATTCCCTGGTGCCATTCACATCTGCCACAGACTCCCTTCAGACAGCTTGTCTGTACTTGCATCTTCATGCTGTGTGTGTCTCCTGCATCTGTGTGGTTTTAGGTTCCATGCACTTAAGGTCTGCACTTCCCCCTCAAACATCCCAGTTAGGTTTCTTATTTAAGCTGTATATGTCTGGTCCCCTATGAAGCTCAGCTGGAAATAGGTTCAGCTTTCCAGTACTGAAAATCTGGTCTGTAGCTCTTCAGTTTTATTACTCTTCAGAAAAAACTTTGCTGACTTACTGGAGGCAGCTTTTCTGCCAAAAAGGACTCATTTGAGTGCTTGCTAATGTGCCACAGGTGAACTGAGGCCAGTTAATCCATAATTTAAATTAATCTTTTTGATTGCACTTGCATGATTGACTCAGCTGAGAAATGGATGATGGCAGGTACACTGTCACTCCTTTCAGTGTAGTCTTAGCTTTGCTTGCATCCAAATCTCCATCAGGGGAAATTCAGATTGGACATTAGAAAGGGATTCTTCACTGAGAGGGTGGTCAGCCAGTGAACAGGCTCCTGGGAAAATGGTCATGGCACTAAGCCTGGCCAAGTTCAAGGAGTGTCTGGACAATGCTCTTGGTTATATGGTTCAGTTTTTGGTAGTCCTGTGACTAGCAGGGAGTTGAAGATCCTGATGGGTCCTTTCCCAGTTGAGATAGTCTATGATTCTGTGAATAACCACACTGCAGTGGGTATTTATAGCCAAGCAAATGATGCTGTTTTCCCTGCATGGACCTACACTTCGGGCACATCCTCTGGGCTACAGCACTGAACGCCACCTGGAATGAAAAGCTCCAGGCAGGAATTTAAAACCACTGCTTGTACTGGACAGCTGGTCTTGAACCTGGAGAAGTTTGCACCCAAATGGTGGTTTGTGAGTGTGCATTAGCTCAGGAGAACTTAGGAAAGGAGTCAGGCTTCCTCAGGCTGGCCAGAATGCTCCTGTGCCAGCTGGAAAATGTGTCCTTGGGCTGTGGGCTCATGGGTTTGCTGGCACATTGCACTGCAGCCAAGACAGGAAGTGAGGACATACTCCTTGGTTTGGTTTTAGCCAGAACAATGAAAGATAATGCCTGGATCAGAGTGGCATGCTAAGGCTGGAATATAAACTGAACCCTGGTGGGTGGAGCAGAGTAGCATGTGATAAACCAGAAGAGAGATAATACAAGGGGAAAACTGGGAGAAGCCAGGAATCAATGAGGAACATAACAGCAATTGAAGGCCAGGCTCATGGTGCAGGCAGCAAGGGGAGATGTTGGGTCCTGAGGCAGAAAGCTGGTGGGAGGGGCACACTTGGATGTGAGAGGGGTAGATGATCCCTCCTGGATGTCCCTGTGATGACCAGGGAACAAGACTGAATCCTTTAACCAAAAGAGATTGATACCTTAAATCTCAGCGTTCACATTTTCCATATTCTGCACTACATTGGTATATAACCCTGAACTTCATATAAAGTGTTGATGAGTTCTCCTCACAGTTTAATTAGACAAAACAATCCTTTTCCAGCCTGATATCCAAGGATACCATTACACTTCAGGCCCAAAATGTATAGACAACAGCAAACCAAGGAGAGCAATCTGGGAGGTTGGGACTTCATAACCTGAGGCTGTAATTGGACAATTAACTCCAATATGTAAATGGACCAAAACTTATAAAAGTGTGAAAAAGTGTGACTGGGTGTCTGTCTTGGGTGTAGCCTCAGCCAGGCTCTTGTACTGCCCAAGGTGTATCCTTTGAAGGCCTTTTTAATAAATACCTACTTTATTCGTTTGACACCATCTAGCTTCTGTTCTAAGCAGCCTCTCAAGGCAGCAGGATCACAGGACCCCAAATACTGTAAATCTCTGTGTTAAAGGGGGCAGTGTTACACATGCATATGGCAGTAAACCTTTCTACAGGGTCATCCTCCTGCCTATCATGAGACCTGAGAATTGATGCTGAAGTTCCCAATCTTGTCTTTGTCTTGGAGATGCTACCCAGTGTCATGGTAGCTGAAGAATTTGTGCAGATAATCTTTCTGCACAAAGGCAGAAGTCATCCTTTTGGGGGAAGGATTTGCAGACACGGACCACGTAAGATTTCATGGGCCCCATCAGTAGCTCTCAGGGGAACTTAACTCCCCTGGAATATTTTGAGCATGGCATTGGGAATAAAGTGTAGTTCACTTTGAAGATGTACATGCTTCCAGTGTAAGGACATGAATGCTGTGGAATGGATGGTGTTGCTGTCAGCCCATCCCAGAAATGGCATCTGCCTCTTTTATGGTCTCAACTTCCATTAGCAACCACTGAAGTAGATATGCTTGTTTTCTATCTCAGCATGAGGGTGCTGGTGAATTTGGTTTCACTTGTCTTTTTGGCAGCTCTCAGATGAGGCAGGCTTTTAAGAATACTTTTAAGTGTACTGTCTGAACTTTATAGGTTGCAACATTTTTCTTGAATTTCCACTCCTGAGGCTGCCTTGCAGTAATACCCAAAACACCATCTACATTTTAGTATTTAAATCTTTTATGAACTGATATGAAAATCTCCAGTGCCCTAAATATTTTATCTGAAGTATTTTTTAAAAAAATCTTTAAATTTTCCTCTGAGAGGCTCTAGAGCTGAGCGAACCCTTGTTAGGGGAAAGGGTTGCAGCTGGGGGTAGCCTTGGGTCTCCAAGCAGAAATGCAAGATAGTCAGAAACGCTCCTGCCTTTCTCCACTTGGCAGACATCTTGGGATTTTGATGATTTTTATTTTGAAAACCTGTGGGTGATTAAACTGCAGAACAGCAGGGGCTAATCCCATCGCCGTTCCCCAGGGAGACGAGCCGGTGTGAGCTGTTCCCGGGAGCTGCTGGGCTCACCTGGAGCGCGGCTCCGGGCTCAGGGCAGGGATGGAAGGGGCCGCTCCGGCCTTCCCACGGCCATTGCCAGCCTTGGCAGGGAGTCAGGAGAGGCAGTGCGGGGATGCAGCTGCCGGGAGGTGGATGCAGCAGGCTGCCAAGCCAGTAGCAGGCTGTGAGCAGCGAGGCCGGGCTTCTGGCAGCGAATTGCCGGCAACTTGCGCTGCCGTTCCTCTGAGGTTGCTGGAAAAGGGCCCGCACCGCTCTTCTTTTGGAAGAGCAGCGAGCTACAAGTCGCTTTTCCAGCACGGCTCCAGCGCTGCTTGAGCCGGAGCTCCCTGCGCTCGGCTCCGTCCCTGCTCCAGCCCGGGATGCCCCTGGCCAAGGATCCGCGCACACACAACCTGCAGGCAGCGAGGGAAGGGAAGGGAAGGGAAGGGAAGGATGGCACCACAGCAGCCGTTCTTGCCGGGGCACCAGGGACGCTGTGTGCAGCAGCAGCAGCCCATATACAGCTGCTGACATCTGTATTTTCGTGACACGGCTTTTCCCTGCTGAGTCACGGGAACGTCACTCAATGGCATAAGGCACGGGGCAGACTTGGGCACAACAGGGATGATTGTTCTTCCTTTGTCGTACATCTCAAATCCAAACTGGATTAACTCACGGTTTATGTCAAAAGCGAAGTGCTTAGGACAGGTTCTCAGAGGAATTTGCTTCTGGAAGAGCAATATTTGCATAGCGTTGTAGGAACTCTTTTTAATGAATTAGACACTTTTCAGCATTGCTCAAATGTCCTAAAATCCAAACAAGGCGGAAGGACTTATTGACTAACCCCAGTAAGTAAGCAGGGCAAAAATAATTTATTTCAAGTGGGATTTGGGAAACCATTCATTGGGAACTGAACGATTTTCATTGTAATTCTTGCTTGCTTGCCAGAAAAAGAGTATGTCTGATACTATGTACCACAGAGTTGTTCCATATGCTGAGGACCTGCACATTATTTCGTAAGAGTAAGGGAATCTAGGAAATTCTCTGTGTGTTATAAATTGGGAGTATGACACATGTATGACACACTTTGCTTTCAATGCTACATAACTAAATTTTTAATAATATAGATGGTATTTTCCTGTATGTTTGAAAATTTAGGAACATGTGTGGCTCAAAGTCCATCTAGTTTGGCATCCTGCCTGCATAATATTGTAAGTGCCAGACGTTTGGGCAGTAATTACTTGTACCTTCTGGACACAAGGGATTCTATTTTTTTTCCTTCTCCAATATGCTGAACTAGGGTCTGTAGCACAGGTGTCTGTGTTTCTGCTAAACTTAAAAAATAAAGTAATTTTTTCTAAAAAAAAAAATCCCTCAGTATTGTAATTTTTAACCTAATTGCTATGAACATATCAGTCGGTACCTGGTTTCTCCAAACAGTGAGTTCTCAGGGTCCCCTGCAGTCCATGAGCTCCTTCTTCTAAAGCCCCATGTAATTCCAGTTCTCCCCCTTGCCTGCTAATGCTTCCTGATCTGACCACAAAAACTGCTGAAGTCTCATTTCCCAGCTTGCCTGCATTCACCTCGCTGTCTCTCACCATCCTCTCTCCAACTCAATGTCGGTGCAAAGCTGGCTTCCATGGTTACTACTAAAATAGGCAAAGGAGATATTTTTGGTCAGAATCTGCCAGTTCAGCAAGATCAAAATGCTTTTGGGAAATGTTCTGAATACAGTGAAATTTCAGCAGGACGTTTCTTGCAAAATGAAATATAAAAAACCTCTCCAGCTCACCTGCACCTTCCCAGAATACAATCCTCCAGGGCTGCCCAGTGCCCTGCTCCCCCACCAGGGAGTTCTGTCACTCAGACAGCCCTGGGGCAGGGCTTTTGTGTGGAAACCTTTCTTTTTCTTGGTTTTGCTCTAGGTGTTGTCATACCAAATTCTTCCCTGCCCACGTCAGCCAGGATGCCTTCCCTTTGGCCAGCCTCCACCACAGCACCCATTTCTGTTGTCAGAATTCTGTGCAGGTGTTATTTATTTTAGATGTACATAAAAGCTATCCAACCATGCAATGGCCTTTGCTCAGTGATGTGTTGTTGTCACTTGTCCCTTTTGGTCTCTCCTGTTTGTTTCCCTTGTGGCATGTCCCAATTAAGTTGCAGGCCCTCTGAAGAACGGGACTGCCCTTTTTGTGTATCTCGAGACACCTACTGTTTTTCCTCAGCCTGAATAATTTTTTTGTTCTGTATTTGTAATAGACCCTCCTGCAGTTTGGATAGCTCTGGGCTTCCTTTGCAAATGTTTCTGTATTGTTAAAATTCCCTCACAGGCAGTAGGATGGCATGGGCTGTGTCTGTGTGCAGCTCCACAACACTGAACTGGTGGCTCTGTGTTCACAGCCCTACGGTTTTCTGTTCTTTCTGAGGCTTTACAAATCCCCATGACCCCATCACCCGAGGAGATTGGCAGACTGATCAATGCAAGGACCTTACTGGAGTTCTTAACCAGGCACCACTGCCTGCAAGCTACTTCCCTACTTCTGGGTGAGCTCCTCATTTCCAGCACTCTCCTGAGCACAGCAGCTTCATTGTTGGTTTGATGGAGAAGAAAAAAAGGCAGCTTCTCCTCCTGATCATCTGCCCCAACCTATCTTCTCTGGCCAAGATTTTCAGAAGTATTGGAAGAATATTTCCTCTCCCACGGTGCATTTCACAGACTTTTTCTTCTCTCATAGAGGATCGTAATATCACAGAGGATCCTGAATTGGAAGGGATTGACAAGGATGCACCCCAGGACAGGGATATCCCTCCTGTCTGCCAGGGCACTGCTGACTCATATTCAACTTGCCATTGACCAGGACTACCAGGTTCTTTTTCACAGCTGCTGCTCTCTAGTGCCTCATTCCCCAGCCTGACTGTACTGGCATTGCATTTAATCTTCTTTGCAAATTGCAGTATGCAGCAGTCAGAAATACTAAACCTATAATTCTCTGTAAGACTTTAGAAAGTGGGGCTTCTAGCCCAGTGGATAACAAAATGTGGGGCAGGAGACAGCCTCCCAACACACGCAGCATTTTTGAACATATAGCATAGTATCCTCCTGCAGTGCAAACTCCAAATTCTTTTAGACAAACATGTATCAGTACTGCACCCTTTTAAGAAGAGTTATCAAGGTGTGTCTGCGCTGAAATTCCCAGAGAATGAACACATGCTCTGCAGTCACTATCCAATTCCAAGATTTCTTATTAGCCATGCGTGTTAAGTTCCTGTTAGGCCAGACCAGAGGACTGCAAGGAGCAGTGACCAACCTGTGCTTTGGGCAATCATGCTTTTAACAGCTTGTCCCAAACACAAAGAGTGAAAGCAGCTTTGTTTGGTTGAGAGGGTTTCGTTTTTTAAATTTTAGTTTTATGTAATCAATACATCACAAAATAGTCTACTGAGGTATCCATGTGTTGTAGAGTTGGACCTGTGTCTTTGAGGGGTTATGCTCCTTCAGCAGGAAACTCCTCCACCTGGTGTCCCTGCTCCAAGTTGCTGCCTAAAAGGGTGTTTGCTCCCAATTGGTATCAAGGCTCTTCTGAGCCAAAGCTAGCGTTCTTCCATTTCTAAAAAATCCCTATAGGCAGTGACCTGTGTGACAGTACCCCTGTAGGCAGCTCCCATGGGGATTTCAGACATGGAAGTACATTTAGGAGAATTTGGAGAAATCTCTTGTGTCCTAGTGGAATAAATTCTGATTTGCTCAGAAGTTTCTGCCTGACTTCTACCACAGTCCCCATCAGCAGGATGGGACATGCTCCTCTGGAAGCACGGTGTAATGGCTCAGTTTGTGGGCTGGGCTCTGGTGCTTGAGCGACTGGAGCCGTTATTCCCCTGCAGGCACAGGGGAAAACACCATTCCCTAAAACTTGGCTAAGGGAAGTTTTATTTGGCATGCATTAGCCCACCCTTGCAAAGCTGAAGGCTTTATACACAGCCAGTTAGCACAGATCACCTGAGGTTTAGTCAACAGATATGTAAGGATTAACGGAGTTGTCTAAACTCTGTGAGAGCAGCATTTACGGGGGAGCTTCATTAGATCCACAGCTGCAAATTATAAACCCTTCTACTCTGTTTGAGGTTTTTTATCTTTAGAGATATCATCATGAAAGGTGGAACAGCTGTGAGAGCTATTATTCAAACTGATATATAAGGATTGCAAAAAGGTAGGGTATTTAGACAGATGATATGAAGAACAGATTTGCAAGAGGATCGTTAAATTCGTGTTCCTCTGAGCTGGTGTGCACTGAGAGGAAAAGCACAAATGAGATACTCAAGCACAGTGAGGTGTTCACAAGAATATCTTCTGAACTTGTCACAGCAGTGCCCATCAGAGGAGGGACTGGAGCGAGCAGGAAAGTTGAGATCAAGTGCAGAGGGAAGTCATGTACAAAGGTGTACTCAGTAGCTGTGTGATGAAATTTAAGCAGGACACTTATCAGCATAGATCAGTGGTTTCCAAGATTTTAATATTTTATTTTATTGATGAGAACAGTTGCAGCTTCAGTTGCTTGCGTGGTGCTCGGTGCCAGGTTGGTCCTTGGTGTGGAGGAAGGTGGTGCTGGAGGACTCAGCCTTCAGGTGTCAGAGGGGACTGCAGGAGGGTTATGAGTGCCTTCAGTCTGGCACAGCTGCAGCTTGTCATGTCAGCAGTTATTCTGGGTTCGGTGACCAGCCAGTCTTTGAGGTAGATGACAAATCTTGACTGGTCTCTAACTTGAGAGTGGTAACTGAATGCTAATAGAGCTTCTCCTCCCAGTGTTGTGGGCAGGGTCTGCTCTTGCTGACACAGAGCTGCTTTTCCCCTCAAAGGTTTGCTGCTCCTGTCGTAGCTGTTAGTCCCAACTCAGGGACCAGGACAAGGGCTTAGTGATACCTAGGGATTTCAGAGATCTGCAGAACAACAGCAGAGAAGCACAGCCTGGAGAGGTGGATTTCCCCTCTCCTGGCTCTGGCAAAGACTGAAGGAATTATTTGGGGATAAAAAAAACTTCTTTTGCTTTTAGACCCACATAGGAAAACAGTCAACCACTTTATCAACCACTTGGCACCTGTGCTTTGGTGAGGCAGAGCAGGCAAGTGGAGTCTCCATAATTATTATCAACAACTTTTTTAGAGGAGGGGGTAGAACCGGAGTCCTTGAAACTTAGATCCCCTTCAGGTGCTGAGAGGAGGGGAATAAGGGAGGTATTATTAGAAAGCATTTATTTTATTTAACAGATGTTAAATAGCACTATACCACTATATCAATCTGTCAAGTACACTAATAGGAAACAGCATATAGAAAAGTTGAGATGTGAATTTCACAGGGAAACAACAGCCCCCCTTCTGCAGGATCCCGGGGTCTGGGGGCCAGCGTGGAGCACAAGGAGCAGCTGCACATATGCCAGGCACATGTGGATGGAGAGGGGAAGGAATAGCTGTGGACTATGACAGAAAAAACTTGGCGCATCTGGAAAGGTTTTCACCCACCCTGTCCTGGTTGTTGTACTTGAAACTGGATTAAAAATATCCTTAAAGTAGAGACTACACATATCTTTGGTTTTTGACAAGTTGTGTGTATCATGCTATGGGTTTCAGCGGTGTTAATCGGCATTTTCACAACGTAGGTGGTTTGAAGTCTGAGGGAGAAGAACAAACCTCTAATGGATGATTAAAGGTAGAAAAGCAAGCCTGGCTTTACAGTAGTGTGTGTTAGTTGCAAGTCAGACCCAAAGCCATGATATTTTCCTCTTGGACTCTGCATTGCCTCCTTAAACTTGTCCTGGTGATCCCCAGCCACTGGCTGCAACCACAGGCAGCTGAGGTTGGTGAGGTTTTATTAAAAGAGCTGCCCGAAGCCCAAGGTTAAGTGACAGGAATTTCAAAACAAAACAATAAATTAATAAAATGAATGTGTCATCAGCTGATCCTCTTCTGACCACCATCTGTCCCCTGATCATGTGACATCTCCCAGCTGGCCACCCAAGAGACAAACCATGCAAGATCATCACCACAACATATGCTGCTATTTACACATTTTTAAAGGTAATAGTTGCTGGGCTGTCATATTAGTAGTTAAAAGCAGCTATTTGAAAGCTAGGGGAATTTTTTCTTTATTTCTCTCCTTTTCATTTTTTTCCCTTAGGAAGGCAGTGACTCAGCAGGTATATTTCTGACAGAGACATGTTCAGGGTTGGATCAGTGGAAGTTCCTGTGTAAAGTATACGTAATTCTACCCCCCCATACCCCCACCTTGTTCTATGGTATACTGTCGTGCCTTTTGTAATGTGCAGTAGAATAAATAACAGAGAAAGAAGGCAATGGTCCCACAAATGTCACTAGTGTACCTTTTAGGAGCATTATGTACTCTCTTTGCCATCTCTAGGATGCAAACCAAGCCGTGCATTTTTAAACTATTGTTAAGATCAAGGATGTGGTTATGAGAAGACTTACAATTTATAGGATACTTAAGCATTAAGGATTGAGGCACAGAACATTTCCTGGGGATTAACGACTGACTGGGTGAGCCTCAGGCCATTAACCCCTGCCTGCCATTAATCTTCAGGAAATGCCCTGCAGTGAGGTCGTTACTGCTGTTATATGCTGAAACAGAAAAAATAATAAGAAGAAAGGTCCGTGGATTATTTATTTATATTTTACATAACACAATTCTATCGGGACTGTAGGAAATTAACATCTTTCTATTTAGCTGGTCGTACTGCTGGAATTAATGCAGTTCCTGCATCTCACTCTTTTGTGGAACATTATGGTCAGATTGCAGGAGTGTAAGTGGGGCAGGATTTGGCCCACTGCTTGTATTGCAGTGTTTAATACAATGAATGAGCCCTGCTTCTCTGATAGAACTGCTGGCACAATTTAGCCCGATATAAAAACCAGCTCAAAATGCTTGTTTTACAGCAAAGCAATTTATTCACAATTCTAAGCATCTCACAACCTTTTTTTAACTCGTTGAATAATCCTTTTAGGTTGCCCATAAAGCAGGTGAAATGCTTCTGCTGCAGTCCTAAGGCAGAACACAGGCTGCATAAATAGCATCTAAATTACTAGGAATACAAAATACACATACAGTAATACATACCTACAAAGGCAAATTCATACTGACAGGACTGCAGTGTGTGCTTATCAGCAGCAAAACATCTCGGGGGAAAAAAAAGTGGCTTTATATTGAAATTTTGTATATATTTTTCTCTATATAAACACTTAAATACTATTTTTTTTTTGCATGTTCTAAAGCCCAGATGCAGGCTCCTTTTTAATGAGCCTGCCTGCTTAAACATTTATTAGCTTAGAGATGTATAGTTTTCATAAAGCTGGCTGATTCTTTTTACAGAATATCTTTGCAAAAAAAAGCTTTTTTTTTTTTTTGTGCTTTTTTTTTTTTGTGTACATGGCCTCAGTCCTTGCAACCTCCTAGAGAGTCTGTCAAGGCACAACTTAAAAGCTCGTTCAGGCGACCATGACCCCCTGCTAGCAGATTGTCTGCCTAAAAGGTAAGGGAAAGCTAAAAAAGAAGTAGAAACTTAAAAGTAGCTTCTCAAAGGCTGCATAGATCCTTTTTTTTTTTTTTTTTGTTAAACCTAAAGTGTTTAAAAGCTTTAATATTGATGGCCTGTCAACTTTGTCCTGATTCTTTGGCTTTCAGTTAAAAGGTTTTTGTTGTTGTAGCTTATGCAGTTGCTCTGTTGCTATGGAAACGTGACATCAAAATGACGTTTCTCTGTTTAAAAGCTTTTAACTAAATTCCTGCCTGTCAGATGTAGGCCCCATTTTGTGCACTCAAGCTTCAAGCTGTTGCAAAAAGGTTTCATATGTTCTGTTGTCATTCAAATTCTTTATCCACATATGCATGTCTTGCACTACAAAAAAACCTAAACTAAAAACTCAATCTATATTAAGTGTCCTCTTTTAAAACCCTTTTAGGTCAGTCAGCAATGGCTGCAGCAGAAATTCCCAGTTACATTGTCTCTTCTCAGACTGAGAAACACAGGAGGGCCAGAAACTGGACTGATGCAGAAATGAGAGGTTTAATGCTGGTTTGGGAAGAATTTTTTGATGAGCTGAAACAAACTAAAAGGAATGCCAAAGTTTATGAGAAAATGGCTAACAAACTCTTTGAAATGACTGGAGAAATTCGCCACGGAGAGGAAATAAAGATAAAAATTACAAATATGACATTCCAGTACAGGTAAGCTTCAGTTAATTCTTTTTATTTTAAGAGATTTTAGCAGGGACGGCGCAGTGATTTTTGCCTTTCAGAAAGAAGTCTCCTAGAGGAAATCTGTCGATAAAAGATTAAAGATTGTTCATATCGCTTTTAAAATTCTCTCTTACCAATGCTGTTACGTCATTGTTCATTTGTTCCCCCGATTTCATGTCAAACTCTGGGACAACTTTCTTTCTTTAAAATTAGCTGGCATTGTTATGATGCAGAGGGATGGAAATGTATTTAATGGGGAAAAGAGATTTTTTTTTTTTTTTTTGCTCTTTGCTGAGGGGACTGATTGTGTTAGCTTGGCAGCCAATTTCTTGCAGTGAAACTCCTGCAGTTTCAAGTGGCCACTGAGGATCGGAATTGCAAGGCAAAGTTAAAAAAAAAAAAAAAAAAAGAAAACTAGAACAGAATAATGTTTGGGGGGGCTGATGCTCCTCGATTTTGGTCTCGTGAGTTGAAGGGTTACACTTCACGGGGCCAAGAAAAATGGAATGTCTTATTAGTGAGTGACACACATTGCTATAATTATAAGCAGCAGCAGTGAAAGAACTATTATATCTGCAGAGAGAATCAATGTGCGCCGTCAATACTGCTCCAAAGGAGCCGGGGGGAGGGTGGAGGTGTCTATGAGGGGATGATAAAGAACAGGCAAGCAGTCAGGAGGGGAAGTTGGCTTCAGAAAATGTGAAGCATTTGTGGATTTGTTGTTCTCAGGGAGAAAAAGAATAAGAAGTTAACAGAAATATTTCCATTTTCTTTCCTTTTTTTTTTTTTTTTTTTTTTTAATTCTTATCTCTATGAAGCACAAACTGCCTCATACTGGAAATCCTGAGTGGTGATTTGAGCTAGGTGCTTGTAATGCAAGAAAATCAAATATGCGACTCTTTTATTTAATCTCTCCTCAAAGCTCACATTAATAATAAAAAAGGTTATTACAGCAGGCAACCATGTTAAAACTGCTCGCTTTTCTGTAAGGCACCCTTGCTGTATTTAATGCAGAGATTGCTTTTCAAATAGAAAACTAGGGAAAATCAGTAAACCCCTTAACTTTGAAAGTCCTTCTACATTTCTATGATCCACAAGAATAATGTTTAACATCATTTGCCATAATATTAAACCTGATGTTTTGTGGCAAATGCTAATGTCTCCAAAATGTTTCACCAACCCTGCTGTAATCCCTTACAGTTTTCTTCACCCAGACCGTAGATGAGAAAGCTGGAAGTAAGATAAATTTTTGTCCAGCATCACCCAGCAATTCCCACTCGGATGCAGTTTTAGGAGTCGGGAGTTGCTGGCTACCAGGCTTTTGCTTAGTCTGCTAAATCTGCAGTCCTCCCTGCTGGGAATTGCATCTCGTGGCACTGAGATTTTACAGGTGTCTGTAGCAGCAACACTGCACGATAGTTAAGTGCTGTAATTGCCAAGTGGAATAGGTTATTTCTGTCAGCCTTTGTTCTAAATTTACAGTGTTGTCATCAATCAGAGAGTCTCATTTTTTTCCTAATTAATGTTTTTACTTTAAAGTTGCACTGGGGGAAGGGAAGAAATAAAATCACTCACATACATGCACTGTGTGAGAAACCGCACTTTTAAGAAATATCCTTCTATTTCTGTGAACTTCTATGATTGCTTCTGTTGCATGCTGTCAATCTGTTTTTCTATTTTGCAGTGCATGGCAGCTCCCTGCTTATTGATTGAGATGCTAATTTAGGAGAGTTAAAAACTGCCTTGTGCTGTCACAGAGCTGTTTCATTTTGTGCTCTGGAATATAAAATGCATCTTCTTATTGTTTGTTCACACGCCTGTGTGCTTTACTGTCAAGGTAAGGTGGTATGGAGAACAGGGACAAGCAGAAGCTGTTACAATTTCTAGTTTTCTGGGTACTTCTTGGTGGTGTGTGAGGATAGGGAAGCTTGTGGTGAAGCTGTAAATGATGTGAGTGGCCACTGACTGCTGGCTTTGCTGTGAGGCAGCCGAGTTTCGATCTACGTTTGGGTGCCTGCAGGACACTGGAGGAAGATGCTTTACATCACTGTATTTCTGAGCATCATTGCTGCACTGTGGCACAAACTGGAAAAGAAAATCCCGAGAGTGGGAAAATGCTCTATTTTGAGATAATACTTTGTAATGATTACATTGGGTTAGTGAGTGTGACATGGGAGAGAGTAGCACCAGTAGCAGAAGTGGGGGGGGTGTTCTGAACCTAGGAGCTTCTTTCTTTCCCCACTTCAGCATCCTGTACTTCTTTAGGCAACTCTGAACAGTTCTGCAGAGGTGGAGTGGCCTTTATTCTTTCTTTAACAGTCATAAATAAACTACATTAAAATATTGAATCAGATCATATAATTATGTGTCACAATTTCATAAAGAATATAAAACCCCTGTCCTACAAATTACTACACATACATATATGGATGAATACATATATGTATATTTTTTCCATCAAAGGAAAAAGCAGTACTTGAATACTTCTACTAGTCTTTTTAACAAAGTTCAGTTTTAAAAGTACTGTCACTGGCATGTCTTAGCCTGGGACATCTGTTGAAACAGATACTGATGTTCTTAAACACATAAGGCTCTGCAATAGAAAGCAGTGAACCTGTTTATAACAGTGCTCTCCAGTCTGAGGATCCCATGGCATTCGAAGAGGCAGTTCAGTAAATATTGGTTTCTTTATTCTGCTTAGTGCAAGCCATTCACTGTGAGTAGAAGGTGTCCAAGTCAGACAAACAAATGTGTAAGGAGGGAAGGAGTGTTCCTTGGCCAATAATGATTGCAGTTGCTGCAGCAAGTGCAGCCTACATGGGTGTGTACAGTGGCAGGGTGCTCAGAAAGGGGCTCCCACCCCAGGTACTCACCCTGGTTCTGGGTGCGTTTGGATCCCATGTGGGATCTTGTGCTGCCAGGCAAAGTTACTTCAGGTATAGCTCAGTGTGCATGAGCACCTGTCACATAAGCAATTTTAGGGTGATCTTATCTCATTCCTCCACACCTGAGGTGAAAACATTATTCAGGTGTTAAAATGCCACACAGAAATCTATTTTATCTTATTATTTCCTCCTTGAATTGTATTTATTTCTGCCTGCCTTATATTTCAGCAAGGTGACAAGAGAATGAGAAGATGTTTAGAGAACAGTTAGGCTGAGATGTGGAAAGCTTTCTTTATTAAGAGAAGCGGAAAAGTTTGTGAATGCTAAAGGTGCATAAAAATATGCACTATTTTTCAGAATGTAAAGCAGATATTTTTTTGTCATAATACAAGAAGTTATAAGAATTGCAAGGCAAGAAATGTAAAACTAGTTAAAGTCATATAAATCTTTATTTCACTGCATAATAAGCACATGGAACTCATTGCCACTGAAAATCATTGACACCAAGAGAGCAGCAGGTTGTTTTAGTATTATTATTATTTTTACTAAAGATTAGATTTATCAAATAGAAAAACAGATATTGTTTGTCTTCCAATTGGGTAGAGTTATGAAAGAAAACAGGTTTCAGGATATTACTGGCCATTAATGGAAAAAACAATCATGTGTTTTTATGGGTGAATGTGCCCTCAAAAGCTGTCTGTCAAAATCATTCTTGAAGTATTCAGCACTGACCTTTGTCAGAGGAAAGTGAGACGATGGACTGACCTGGCAGTGGTTCCTGTGTTCCTCTGCATTATTGTAGTCCAAGTGCATTTGGAGGAAACTAATCAGGGAAGAATATACCGTGACCTGAAGTAATTCTTACTGGAGTCTCAGTATATTAAAGGACCATTTCATCCACCATGGAAATTGACTGGGTGGGAAATTCTGCACAGTACCATAGGTGGAAGGAAAATTCTTTCTGCACGTGTATTTGAGTAAAGTTCTGCTTTTAGGGATTGCTGTAAAATCTGAAATATCTGCCGTGGATAGATCAGCCACCAGATTTTTAATGTTTCGCTTCAAAGATACCTGTGTGGTGAGCTGCATGAACCTCCCCATTTATCCATCCTGGAAGAAGGAATGGCTGAGTCAAGCTTCCTGGAATTCAAAGTTCAGCTTTCAGATGTGCTGGTCATCAAAAGTTTTCCTGAGATTAGTGTGCCAGCTCTTGAGATTTAGCATCCCTTAGAGTATGTGCCCAGTTCTTTGTGTTGTGCAGCCTACTTGGGGCTATCAGCTCATGTGAACCTGTAATTATTCCTTCTCAAAGAAAGCACTGTCCTGTCACTGCTGATGTGCTGATGTCACTGTGTCACTGTGCTCTGTGTCTGCTGTTAGAACATTGCCACTGACAATACACACTGGCTTATAAAAAGGAAGCAGGGTTTGCACAGCTTGCACAGTGGTCCAGTTTTGACTGATTCCTTCTGATGTTTTAAAATAAGAACTGTGTGAATGCAAATGTATTATTTTCAAAAACATCACCCTCCCCAAAGCCTAGAAAACAGGATGCAGCTGTTGCTCTTTGATTTGAATCACAGTCAATTAATGTTAATGATTGGTAAATTTGAATCAGTCTCATGATTTGAATGAAAGAGTAGTCTAATTTTTTATTTTCATGTGTACATGATAGCAATTAAATATTTTTGGTTGTGTAACCCATTGCTATACTCTTTGGCATTATGCAACTGGAAAATTTGACCTCTGTTACAGCAAATGATAAAACATAAGTGCAGCCAAGTCACTGCAAAAAGTTGAATTTGAATATTTTACTATCTCTCTTTCATTTCAATAATTTATAGCAGATGCAAAACTCAGTATTGTACTTTCATCATCTTTCTTTTCCTCACCATTGATTGGTTCATAAACAGTTGCTATTTATTATTTATTTTGAAAGCTTTTCCTAGAAACCTCAGGAGATGGATCTTGTATCCATTCCTTAAGGTGAGTAGTAATGTCAAATGCTGCAAAAATAATAAAAAAGCAGTACTGTTTTGAGCAAGGTCCAAAAAATTGAACCAAGTTATAGACTAAATAACGATGATTTTAAAAAAAACCCAACTCTTTAGAATATAATATTGCTATAATTTTGTTTTAGAAGGTGGATTAATAGGCACAGAGAAAAAAAAAGTCTGAAAAAGGTCAATGGCAGCACAGACTCAAAAGTTGTCTCAGTCTATTCAGTGGAGCATTTTGGCAGTGGGATCTCAAAGTCCATTAATTTATTCACTTCTCTGGAATAAGACAAGCAATCACCTTTTAAATTAACTCAGTTGGCTTGCTTTGGGTATTTGTCCACTGGAAATCTGACTTTGATCCCTGAGTTTTTGGAGAGAGTTCTCAGTTGCCTCTGCTCTCAGCTGGATTTTAGTGGAGCCTCATGAAATAGCAACAGGTCTAGATAAACTCAGTGTGAATTTATTTTGCAAGCTCTGCTGACTTTCTCGCTTACCTCTGTTTCTTACCTCATTTTTCCTGCTGGGCTTGCTCACTCGGGGAGTGATGTGCCCAATTTCAAAATGTTAATGTATGGCTCATCTTGCTCTCTCATTTCTGGACTATTGCATTTCAGCCTTTCTATTGTCCTGTTTCTTTTAACATCCTCATATTTCATTAAAACAAGCAAAAATCCCAACTCTGTCTCTTGGAAGCAACTAAGATTGCTGTGATGAGTTATGCCAATGACAGGGCAGTAAATTAATCTCTGTTTTAGACTCCAGTTTCTCCAGGGTTACATTTACCTCAGTGCAAGCAAAAGCTCTCAGCTGTCTCACTAGGTTTTCTGGACTTCTGGCAGTTGTAGAACAAATATTTAAAAAGTCAGTAAATCCTGGAACTTGATATTAGTATTACGACGCATATTGGTCTATTTGGTTTGTTTTTACCAGAAAGCTAAACAATCAACACTATTGCAGTGAATGTTCTCCCTATTTACCTCCACCTGCAGCATTTCTCCTACTCTTCCAAAGGACTGACATTCCCTTTCTCCTTATCTTCTCATCTCTTCCCGTTTCATCCTTTTTTTTTCTGTGTGTTTGAGCCAGACTCCATACAGGTAGATGATTGCTGCTGGTGCTGCTTTCAAACTAACACAGTTCTCTTGTCCTCCTTCTGGTAGTGATCCCTTTTATTTAGCTCAGAGCTATGGTAAGCAGTCAGAAGTAGAATTAGTATTCATTCAATGTATTGAGAGCCAGAGAAATACCTGTGTTTATACAACTGCAACTCTACAGCTCTATGAGCAGACAATAAACAACAGCTCTTCCTTCAAAATTGTCAAAGTTCTGTAAAAAATGGGGTTCTGGGTACACAGCTGAGCTCAAACAAGAACAAAAATCTACTGACTTACTCAGGCAAAATATCTGCTCCTGGAAACTTTCCATTAAATCATAGAATGGTTCAGGTTGGAAGGGACCTTTAAAGACCATTGCTTTCCAACCCCTTCCCATGGGCAAGGGCACCTTCACTAAACCAGATTGCTCAAAGCTCCATCCAAACTGGCCTTGAACACTGCCAGGATACAGCATCCACAGCTTCCTTGCAGCCTGTTTCAGTGGCTCACCACTCTTATTAAAAATTTCTTCCTTATATCTTGTCTGAATCTACAGTACGGTCTTCCCAAAGCCTTCTCTTCTCCAGACTGAACAATCCTGACTCTCTCAGCCTGTCTCTGTGGCAGAGTTGCTCCAGCCCTCTGAGTATTTTTGTAGCCCTCCAGGTGGGGTCTCAGGAGAGCAGAGGGTCAGAATCCCCTCCCTCAACCTGCTGGCCATGCTGCTTTTGCTGCAGCCCAGGAGAATGGTTGGCTTTGTGGGCTACAGGCACACTGCTGGCTCATGTCCAGCCTCGCACTGACCAGCACCCCCAACTCCTTCCCCGTAGGACTGCCCTCAATCTCTTCATCCCCCAGACTGTAGTCATACCTGGGTCACCCCAAAAATCACCACGGGGCAGGTGATTTAATGAAAGCAGGTGCAAGTAATGAGGCTGGGGATACTTGGTATCTTTATTTCAGCCTTCACTGCCCAGATGTCTCAGTTGGGTATGCCTGCAGCAGAGTTGTCAGAAATACCAGCAGTAGAAAAGAACTGAGTCAGGAATCAGCTCTGAAAGTTTGTGAAGATTGAGGGAAGTCTTGAGGGGGCCAGAAAAAGTTGTTGAATCTTCAGAAAGGCAGGAACAGGAATTAAGAGTTCTTCCCTTCAACTCCTTAGAAGATCATTAGGCAAGAAGTTTTGGAAGCCATTTCCAGTCATGTAAAGGAGCAGGTGGTGACTGGGAATAGCCAGAATGGATTTACCAGCACAGTATCACATCTGACTGACCTGCTTGCTTTCTTTATTAAAAGACTAGATCTGTGGATAAGGGTAGAGCCTTTAAAAATTTTTATTGTATTTTATTTATTAAAAAAAAATATTGACTAGCTTGACAGTACAGACCCTCTTGACACAGTCTCCAAGAACATCCCTGTATCCAAGCTGGGATGCTGTCCTTCAGATGGAAGGACTACCAGCTGGCTAGAAAACTATCTGGATCTCTGGGCACAGAGTAGTTGTTCATGGTTTGTATTCTGCCTAGAGGCTCATTCCCAGTGGAGGACTGTAGGTGTTTTGTACTGGAACATCCCTGTTTAACATCAACAATCCAAAGGTGGAATGCCTGTTCACTGTTTCGCAGATGATGCCAAACTGGGGGCTGCAGCCTGCACCTGCAAGGGCAGGACTGGACAGGCTCGAGAAATGGGCTGACAGGGACCCCATCAAATTCCACAAGGACAAATGCAACATCCTCCTGCTGGGATGGCCAGTTGCTGGAGCAGGCAGGGGATGGCCTGGCTGGGCAGCAGCTCTGCTGATGGGGACCTGGGGCTCCTGGCTGACATCAGGCTGAATACAAGTTCCCAGAGCAGCCAGCAATACCAGCTCTAAGCTTATCCTGCCCTTTTTGACACAGTGACTTGCAGCCTAAAGGCTCAAATGAAGTCTGAATGCAGCTGCTGGACTCAGCAGTGGCCTGTCTGAGGTGTGGTCACTCCTGGCTTTTGCCATCTCACCCATGGGGATGACTGACCACGGTGAATGCACTGCATAATTGCAATTCAATTTTAAACCCCAAAGCTTAAACACATTGGGGGTTTCTACACAGGCAAACAAATGTGCCATGTAGGCTTGGCTACTATAGTGGCATAATTGTTATGTTTTTCATACAAATGGCCTCAACAATTGAACTAAAAGTAATCAATATTAATTGATGGTTGTTGTCAGACCTGTGTTTAGCTATTTTCTTTCTGTGCTGGATGGTTATGCATGTATATGTAGGCTGTGCTCAATATTCTCTGACTATGAAATTGCAGCAGTAGGTTGTGAAATATGTATGAAATTAAAATTTTGAATGCATAGAGGGCATAAAAGTATGGATGGCTGTGAGGCTTTGCTTTGCAGGACTATGATGTGCATTTCTAAATAGCTGGAAAAGCTCATCAGTCCTTGCAAGGACAAGGAAAAAAGAAACCTTAAATGGCTTTAAAATCTAAGCAAATCTTACTGCCTTCTTTTCCCACTAGTGGATTTCCCCTTACTCTAGGCTGACAGTGCTTTAAAAGAAAGAACTTCAAGTTCTCACTTTCAAGTTTGGCACCATTTTTTTCATGTTTACATGCTATTTAATTCTACCCCTTGCAGGACTGGTGTGGGCAGGATGGATTGTGAGAAGGAAAAACCTGAAAGGCTTCAAGAAAAAAAGGGTGGGCCAGGTGTCCAGGAATAGTTTTTATCCCTTTTTTCTTTTTTTCCCTAAAAATGCAAACCTCTAACTTTGAGAATCAGATTTGATTCAGCATTTTGTTAATTTGAATGAAATCTGGTTTATGAAAATGGGGCATTTGTCATTGTTCTTGCCTTTCCTTTTGTGTTCCCTTCCTGCATTTTCATTTAGAGTAACAAGACCCAAACTGGGAAAGGCAAATGAAAAGAAAGTTTGGGGCTCTAGTTGGGCTCTGGAATTTCTTTGAGATGTATACTACAACCATATACCTCAGCTTTCTATTTCTAAGTAAAATAAAATAAAATAGCACTGGGTAACTACTGGGATAGCAGTGAACTTGTCTGAGGACTGAATAATAAATCTCATAATAAGACATATGTGAAAGACAAGATCATGGTTTATAGTCCACTGTGATGTAATTGTAATGTTTTTGCGCATGCTGTTTCTAATGCATTATTAACTGTTTTAGTTGTGGGGGGTTTTTTGTTTTATTTTGTATATTTTTTTTTCTTTTTGTAAATTAATGAAACTCTGTATTTTTGCCTACCCTGATCTTTATTCTGTAACAAATGAACAGACGTCTGTATCTCATGGTTGTTACAAGGATATTTACTGAGGCATTTCTGGGCTTTTAGGCAACATTAGAAAAAGGATATGTGTTATATTGAGAGTCACTTGTACTCACTATAGAAAATAAATATTCATTTTTCAAAGCATGGAAGCACAGGGCTGCCCTCAGTTTAGTAAAGGCTGTGGTGTGTTGCCTATTCCAGTTGTCAGGGACTGCTGTCAGATTGGTTAGTTGGGTATTCTTTAACGGGAAGAAAATTATTCAACCACCAACAGAGTCCTGTTACCATTAGAAGTTGTATCATTCTTTATTTGTACTGAATTTCATTTGGGTTTACATGCAACTTTTTATAACAGGTGAAACCTAGGAAAAGAACCTGAAAGGCTTCCGTGAAAGTTAAAGAAGAAAAGTTTCTAATTTTATTCTCATTAAAAGCATTCAGTTTGACTCCTAAATGTGACCAGAACAAATGTTTAGAGATAGATCTGTATGAAAAGTACTTTCTGTAGGAAAATAAGCTTTAATGTTGTGTGCCTTTTCTTACAGGAAATTAAAATGCATGACTGACAGTGAAACTGTGGCACCTGACTGGCCTTACTACAAAACCATTGATAGGATCTTATCCAAAGTGACAGACCACAGCGATGTGAAAATGCATGAAAATCAGCAACCAGGTCCTTCTACATCACAGACAGAGGCCTCACAGTCTCTATCAGCTAAGTCTACACCTCTGTATTTGCCATATAACCAGTTTACATATGAAGGAAGGGAAGAATGCTTTGAAGATGAACATTCAGAGAGCTCATCAAGCTTGCTTTCTTACAAGCTAAGGTAGCATCTATTTCCCCCTCTTTTTAGTATTTTGCAGAATGAACTGATTTTGCTGCTGTAAAACACCCTGACACATTTTTCTCTAACAGCTCTTGTATTTTTTCTGTAAATCACAAATGAAATCTGTTCCCCAATCTCAGCCACTCTGCTGAATTAGGGCATTTTCTTTATTCCTTTATGAAAGACTGGAAGGGAGCAGGAGAACTGGGCAAAAAGTTGTATATTATTGCCAAAACTCAGCATGCATGTCACGGCTCACATCAGGGAGAGTGTTCATAAAAGGAGTACAGGCATGTTCAAGAGAGTCCTGTGGTGCAATCAGAGATATAACATACTGCTTAGATGATTTTTTTGGCTTCCTCTAGTTTTGCTCTTGATATGAGTATGAAACTTCTCTGGCTTCAGTTATTATTTAAATAGTGAAAAATGCAAAATAAATATTTCTGTGGACACTGAAAAGCTGCCCATGCAGTTTGAAAGTACATTGCAACACTTTAAATATAATTGAGAATGTAATTTTTTTCAAAGTAAATGCTAGTTTGAGATGCAAATATGTGATTCCTTTTTGTATTTTTTTTGGGCTATGATTGGAGTTCCCTGGAAGGCAGCATTTTAACAAAAGGCAGGGTTGTACTCTTGATACAAATTTTAGATTTTACTGGTCTCGTTTTTCATGCAGAGTGGTGTGAAATAAGAGTGGATTACAGTTTTCTGGCAGGAAAAAAGTTGATCTTAGAGATCCTTATCATGAGTCTGTGAGGCTTTAACTGTAACAGTAAAATTACCTGTCAGTCAATGCAACTGTAAAGATGTTGAGCTATAAGAAGAACCAACCTAGCAAGTTTGAATTATAGTTTCCAGACCCACACTTGGATGAATAAAACTAAGGTAAATTAACTCAATCATTCAAACAAATAGTCCTTGAATAGCTGATTATTTTAAAAACTTTTTCTTTTTCTTGTTTGGGAATAAATATTTATTAGGGTGCATAACTTCTGAACTATAGCAACCATTTTGTTCACAAGCAACATTTCTTTTTATCCTAGTTTATTGTAAGTAGTTGATATTCCCAATACACAAACTTACTTGACTTTGGGATTTGCGACCTCCAGAGTCACATTTCAGATGCAATAACTTTATTCCCAGTTGGATTTACAATAACATTATTTTATATTTAATTAGAAGGTCACATTTCCTGAAATGTTGTGGAGTTTATTCACTTGACTACTTGATAACATCAAGCTTTTTAAAAATGCTGGATGTTTTGTCAGCTTAGGGACAACTCCAGGACAACACAGATTTTTGTACCATAAGAGAGAACAGAGGTCACCACACCAGGTTTCACCATAGGACATAGACAGCCCTCCCAGAGAACAAGTTAATCAACCCCAAACCCACATTTGTTGTGCCCACAGTTTGCAGGTGGACCCCCACTCTCGTGTATATGCTTTCATTTACAGCTAAAGTGGACTTAAATCAGTCACTAAATCATAAGCTCTGGAAAATTTAGGCTATGATCCATTTTAGCCATCTTCAGGTTCACTTTTTTTTTTTTAACTTTATCCAAGGAAATGACCTAGCCTGTTCTAGTAAACAGTATTTTAACTTTACTTGGCTAAATTTAGAAGCTGCAGTTCATTTAAATCTAGCCCATGGTGGCACAGGCTGGCTTTCAGCTGGCTGCAAGTCTGGGGTAGGTAATGTCACCCAGCCCTTGCAATGCTGCTGTTGCCTGCAGGGAGTGGCTGTACTGGGGGGCTCAGGAGGGTCTGGGAGCTGGAGGGAAGGGCAGGGCAGCTCTCACTATGGCAGGACCTCCACAACTTAGGAAATCAGCCATGTTCTCACAGTCTCCACTATGAAAGAATTTTTTGCAATAGAACTTTGTGCATATCATTTAACAGCAAGATAGTTACACAGTCACAGGTTAAAATACAGTTCCCCTGTTTTTTTAAAAAAAGGAGAAGTTGAGCAGTAGATACCACGAGAGATCAGTGTAATATTCAGGTGAGCATTGTGATTGGATTAAAAATTAGGAACCACTTGTGATAATGGGGCATGTGTCTGGAAGGAGAAAAAGTGGTATTCCAATAGTCATAGGAGGATTGAAAAGCTTGTCCAGCTATGACCTGTTTAATTTAGACTGATGAATCAGAGCAGAGTAGGGAACCCTTTCCTGGCCAGAAGAAAATACAGCACTTGCTAATGACACCGTGTGGGTTAAAATCACTTAGAGCTGCCATGGTTAGACAAGGAAGTTAATTCTTTTAGAGTTACTAATGGAAGATTATGAACTGAGGAAGCAATTTTCAGCTTAAGCAATTAGTGCATCATCCTATATTTGAAAAGCACTTTGAAACAGCCAACAAGAGAGAAAAGAATTAGCATAAAAATTTGGGTCCATCTTGGCTATTTTATCACTGCCTTTGCCTCTGAACAGTAGATAGTTGATCCAACAGATTCAAAAAAGGAACCAAAGACAGTTCTGGGAATTGAACTCAAAATAGTTTAGGTCCTCAATTTCCCTATTCTTTCTACTTTATGACTATGCAAAACAATTACTTTGAAACACATTTTGAAAAAAACGCACTTATGTCTATATGTAAAATACAGATGTGTTTTGCAGCTGTATATTTTACAGCTTACATTATGGGATTTTCTTCTTCAGTAATAAAAATCCTAATGTTATGGCAACAATTGATAGGGAAAAAAGCCTTTCAAACAGCAGTTCTTTCTAAATAACTTTTAAACATCTGAAAATTTTCCTGTTACCCCTTTAAACTCGCCAACACAGCTTTAGAGTGTCAGCTTTGTGTTTTCCACAGTATCTTTCTTTGAACATAGCAGGAGGCTACTTGGCTATATAAATTATAGCTTTAAAAAAAAAATTCAGTTGAATGTTTAGCTTTCATGACAGCGAAAAATGTCAAGTTTTGTACTTCAATCATTACGTACATATTGTCAAACTAAAAATAGCTGAACCTGGTTTTCTTTGCATTATGTTTGAAAAAGCTTGAGTTTGGGACCTCTTACAAAACCCAAATTTTTCTGGTTGTGATAATACAATTAATGTGAGATAATACTAATTTTAATTTTTATTTCAAGTGTGTAGATGAGGAAAACACTTGGAATCCCTTTAAAGAGGCACCTGCTAGTTTATTAGTATTGTTCTAACACTGTTACACAGCACAAAACTTCTGACAATAATAGAATTATTCTATTATGGTCATAAAATACAATGCAGTGTGGTGGAGTCTTGTACTGCAGCTTAAACTTTCAAACCCCAATTTCCTGACACCTCTATAAATGTCCTTTTATCTAACTGAAAACAGTGTTTTTTCACCCTGTGGATTGATGTATGGGGTTTTTTTTAAATAGTAAAATTATGACAGAACATAATTATACATGTAGTATGAATGTAGCTCAGTCTTCATGTGTTCTGCCATTTCTACTGTACTGAAAATGGAGGTGAAAGGGTTACTTTCATAGATTAAAACACCATAATGAAACCACTATGTTATCTAGTCTGACTTCTTGTTAGACACCATTTGAATCTGGTCATTCTGATGTGGAGCACAGAAATGTTGTGGAGAGGGTTCTGTGACATCCTTCCCTGAGCAGGGCACTTCTGCACTCAGGAGCCCCTGTCTCTGCTGTCCTCTTCATTGTTTCTATGATTTGCTTGACCCTGGGAAATACTAAATGTCTGGTTTAGACCTGATAAAGTCAGAAGATGGAGAATTCACTCTTCCTTTCTTTCTAAGCAAAGAAGAAGTGATAAGAAAAGCCTTGTTTAGACCACTCCCTTGTTTCTAATGTGAATTTAGTGAATGAAACTTTAAGATGTTACTTCAACTTACCTTTCTTTTCAGTATATTGGAGAATCTTTCAGTACATTTTGCTTTCTGACAAGGCGGTTGTGTGCTGTGTGCCATGATTGTACTGTCTTTGGTATTTTTTAATTACTAAATGTAGATTAATTAATTTGGTACAGAAGGTTTACACAAGAAGAAAAAGTAAGAATTGGTAACATGAATTAGCCAAGATATGGACTGAAAGAAGTGCATTAAAACTTGGTGATGATGCCAATTTGGGAACAACATCTTTGGCAAAGACTTTACTATTTCTAAAATTGTGCTACAGCTATTTAAATCTGAATGGGCATCATCTACAAAGAAGTCTGAGCTTTAGGCTATGTGCATTATGTAGTACATCTTAACTTATTATGCAGACTTGTTACTCTAGTAAGGTGTTTTACCCAGGCTCCAAGCCATTTTTGTGGTTCTTTTCTGTGCTTTACTTCAAGGATGAGTCTCATTAATAGCTGAATGCATTTGAATGGTTGAATGAGCCTAGTTTACCAGAAGATCCAGGTTGCCTCATCCTCAGTCCTTGTACTCTGAAGGTCTTAATCTTCAGACTAAAATGATAATTAATATTCTAATATCTAGTATTAATATTGTTCATATCCAGACCAAAAATTATTAATATTTTTAATAAAGATACGGATTATGGAGGTCTGCTCAGATTTGTATGTAGCTAAAAAAAACCAAACCAGTGAGAAACAGCTTTTAGGTGTTAAAAGCCATAAATTCCAAGAACTGATGGTACTGAAGACCTGTTTGCCATGAAGTAGTCAGAAATGAGGAATTGTCATTAGGGCTTTGTGAAGATAATACATTCTGATAAACAGAGAACTCTTTATATTCAACTCCTGCTTCATTAATTATTCACACATGTCCCTGAAAAAAGCTGTATTGGATAAGTGTAAGCAATCAATCAAGGAACTTTTAATTGAACAATGAATTAAATTAGTATTATGTAGGCAGACAGCAAATGCATTTGAGACTTGCCTAATATGTTGCCTGATTGTATCTGGAGGTTTTGCTTTGTTCCCCTTCATGTCCATTACACACAGTCATTTCTGCTCAGTTCCCAAGGTGAGATGGAACAATTTCTTTCCTTTGGTTTGCTTCTTTGGAACCCTGCCTGTCTGTTTTAGAGCACAGCAGGGAAATAGCTTTGTGAGGTTCTGTTTGGAATACAGTCCCAGTGCCAGAGCTCTTCCACACTTCGTTCATGCGGCCAGAGGAATACCAATGCCAGTCTCTTGTAGGCTCTCTGCCATAGGCACTGGAAGCCCAGAAGAAGAGTACCAGCAGCTTGTATTTGAGGTTCTTTCTTTCCTAGACCCCTCTTTCCTGAGATTTTCCTCAAAATCTGTCTTCATAGATAGGCTTTGCAAAGAGGGAGGCACTTCTTCAGCAGCTGGTGGATGCTGTCAGGATCTGCTGCACCCCCATGGTCACAGAGATGTTGGCTGTACAGGAGTGCAGCATGGAGAATGAGCAACAGGAGGAACTGATTGATGCTACAGCAATTGTCAGTCGTTGCTTATTTTGTGCCTATACCTTGGCAAAGCAGACATGCTCCTAGCTGGAACTGTTTGGGGATACTAATGCTGCTTGGGTTACGTGATGCTGAACCCATTTTCCTATCCCTGCTTCCCTCTTGAATTTGTTATAAAAAATTATTGACAGAGCGGGGTCTCTGACATGCTGCCCAGCACACCTGCCCAGAACACCAAGAAAGATGGTGCCTGAGGAAACACTTCAGTATTCAAATGACTCATCACTGGATGGGCATCACTGGATATTTTACACTATTTCATGTTGCAAGTGCTCTTTGCTCATAGATTAGATTCTTTAGAGACTTCTTTTGTAAGGCTCTTCTCAAGAGCTCCCTTTCAGTAGCTATTCTGCAAGAGGAGAGGATTGTAAGTGCCAGCTCCTTACTGTGAACTTGTGAGTGACCACAGAACCCTTTCACTATCAGTCATTGGAGAGAGAAGGAGATTGGGACCATCACCAAAGCTAGATCTTTCTGAAAGTTTCTGAAATAAGTATTTCTTTATTTCTTTTCAATGAAGGCTAATTACCATGTTATGTTTGTTATTATAAACAAATGTAAAGAGTACTTGGGAGACCGTGTAGAATCCTTGTGTCATTGCTTTTGGGAGCACTTCTCTGTGCCAAAACACAATTCTGAGCTAGGATTCTTCAGTGAGTACTTTTTTAGTTATTAGCAGACTGCAGATACTGCTGAAAGAGTAAAAATTTGCTGCTCTTTTCTCTCTGGAGCTGTGCAAGGCACTCACTGTCTTGGATGTATTGTTCCATGTCTTTGATGGATTTGACTGAAAAAACAGCTAAAATCCTTTAGAGACTTTAGGAAAACACTTCAAAGATTCTTTTCTCTTAAAATTATGAGTTATTTTAGATCTTTCAATATAAATCACCCCATCTCGTGTTTTTTGTTTGTTTTTGTGTTTGTTTTATTGTTGTGGTTGTCTCAGTTGAAATTAAAACCCAAATGGTGGCTACTGTTACCAAAAAAGACACATAATAGTCACTGCATCTCAGTACCATTGACAAGCCTCAGATTTCCTTTCTCATTCGTTTTTAAGGACCATCCTCACCAGTGTTTGCATTGACAACACACAAGCCCTCTTGTGGAGTGAGTTCATACTGGTTTCAAGACAGGAGGTCTTACCACAGCTACTTCCTAACACTGTAGGGGGAAGAGAATAGAGAATCATCAAGTTTCCAGCATTGAAATCCTGTGTGAAGAAACGTTTCAATTCAAAAGATGACTTTGGCTAAAATAATATCACCATTTCAGAAAGCTTCTTGCTCTGCCTACCAGAAAGCATGCATTATTTGTGAATGTGATTACAGTGATGGGAACCTTGGAGTAACAGATTCAGTGTTGTCCTTAGACTCCTGTAGATCTTTTCCACTTGGTTGACCTCTTTGAGAATCACATTTGAAGTAATTCTGGCCATTTGAGTTAAGGGAGACAAACAGAATTTAGTGTTAGCCAAGACCTGTTCTCACAAGAGTGTGAGACTGTGATAATTTCAGTGATTAAGCTTGACCCACAGTTTGAGCAGACCCCAAATTTGAGCGGAGCAGCATGTATTTATTTTATTCACATTTATATGATGCCTCAAATGTGCTGTATAGAACCTGCAAAGCTGAGTTTATTGTATACCTTCCAAAGCAGACAGTATCTCACCTTTCTTGGGTCACTGCACTCTTAAATGTCAAGGGGCTTGTGTCTTTTCCTTATATTTGCATTAAGCCTTTCAGGTGCTAAGGATTGTTTATCTCTCCTGCTGACATATCTGAATGTCAGAGTCACTGCTGCACAAAGCCTGTCAAATAGGATGAGAACATGAATCAAATTATGATACAAATCTGCCACAGCTGAATGACCTCACGCCCATTACCCTTCTTCACATTAATAAAAAACACATTCCTCAAGAGTTCAAGTTATCCTTATTCAAGGATGTCTTAAAATCTGCAGCATGTTGACACGGCATACTAGTCACCACTGTACTATCTCATTATTGCATTTCACCTAGAAGGGATACTGCATTTGGCAGAACACGACTGAGATTGCTGTTTGTGTCGAGGGACTTCAAGACACATCATCAGATATCTTTGATGTTGGGGACTCCAGTCTGGAGTTACAAAAAGTGTAAATGAAGACATGGTCTCTCACTTTAAGTTAGGAAAGGAGTTATCCAGCTCTAACTGGAGGTTTCTCAGATGTGTAGTATACTTAACACATATGCCTTCTACTTCCTTTTCTTCCTCTTCACATTTTAGCACGATTCCATGTTAGGTTGAAATAGATCTGTGTGTGTGTGTTCTCACTTATGTGCCTTGTGGGCTGGTTTTGACTGTGTTGCTCTGTCACCCCAAATTAGAAGAGCCATGTGATCTTTACACCTTGAGAGCACTGTCTTTATTGCCATGTTTATCTCTCTTCCAAAACAGAAACCCAGCATGATAAAGCACAGAGGAAATTTTTAAAGTATTCCCCAAATTCCACATGGCAGCTCTGCATATTTCAGATGAGGATGTCCATTGCACTTCTCTGGACAAGCTCCAGCCCCTCAATGTTTTTCTTGTCATGAGTGGCCCAAAAATGGACACGAGATTGGAAGTGTGGACTCACTATTGCCAAGTACAGGGTGACAGTCCCTGCCCTGGTTCTGCTGGCCACACTATTGCTATTCCAGGCCAGGTGCCATTGGCCTTCTTGGCCACCTGGGCACACTTGATTCATGTTCAGCTGCTGTCAACCAGCACCCCCAGGTATTTTTCTGTCTTTTCAGGCTTGTTTGTTGCTTATAATGTTTTGTGGTGAAATATAAAAAAGAGTGGTCAGTGCCACTGCTATGTCTTGGAACAAGGGCAAATTCTGAGATTCATATCAGAATATGAGAGTGGGACCAGTCTTACTGATGAAATTATTCAAAAAACAGGTTGCAAGATAACACCAGATGTAACCATGCAGCACTTTCTCTGGACTGAAATGGTTATTGCAGCTTTAAAATTGGAGTTTCAATGGCCAGATAAGCCAAATGTCTCTTCCAGTACAGCATATACATTCAATGTGTAAGACATGTCAAGATTAAGAAAAAGTTTAAAAATCCTGGTATTCTGAAGGGAAAAATCTTATTAAAAACAATGACATGTAAAACTTGTTTTTTTTTTTTTTTTTTACAATTTGTAACACTATGCACTAATACGTTAAATACTTATGTTTTGGCACAAACTTGAGAGGGAATTTATTGGAGAACACAGAGATTTAAAAATATGACTAGGTTATAGTTAGGCCAAGAATATGCTATCAAATTTTGGGTTCTTTCTTTTTATAAATACGAGTTTAATTTCTAACAAATATTCACATTTCAGAGCTGAAGAAAGACCAGTTAAGAAAAGAAAAATGCAAAACTGCAGTTTCCAAAAGAAGAAGCTAAAATTAATGGAAGCCATGTTGGAAGAACAAAAGAAGTTGAGTAGAGCTATGGAAGAAACCTGTAGAGAAGTACGCAGGATCCTGGATCAGCAGAACATCATTCAAGTTCAAAGCTTACAGTTACAGGAGAGAATGATGAATCTACTGGAGAAAATGATCTCCAAGTCTAATGTGTAGTTTCCTTTCTGAATGCCTCTGAGATTACTATTGCTATTATAGATAACCATTTATTGCACACCATATGTGTGTCTGTTGCCCTATTCCCAGGTTTTCCATGGAAATTAAAACCCTAGTGTAATCCTAGTTCAGCAAGGAAAACATAATGCAGGGCGAGAGCTATCCAGTATGATAAAAGTAGTGCAATATATGCCTAAGTTGAATTATTTTTATACAGAAAGGTTAAGGGATAAATAGCTCGGGGAACTGAAGTACTATTTATGCCGAAGTCAGGTATTGTTTTGCAAACAGTGGTGTTGTATATTGCTTCACATCAAGGACTGCAGCTTAATCTGTTTTAGGAGAATGAAATAGTGCATTTCTAAACATGGTTATTGCACCTTGACTTTGCTGATGATTAAACCCTGTTTTGAAACATATGCCTGATTTTATAAGTGACCTATGGTTCTTCTGAAGAGCTAGTTGGGACCACGAGATACATAATTTTAAACTCCATGCCTGATATGAATAGTACTCTAAAGTAAGAGGGTAAAAATAGTCTATTCAAATACATTTTTTGATATAAAAAGAAACCCCCCCCAAACCACCTTACTATATACTGAATACTAAAATGTATAGAAGATACTTGAAGTTGCTTTTGATATTAAACGTTTAATTTTTTTCATAATTAACTGGAATCTGTTGACTTAACAAACAACCAGCAATGAAAACTATCATTTATTCTCTATCACAAAAGTATTGTACTGTGTGTATATACATATATATATAATGTCTATCACATGAAATAAAGAAAAATAAGAGACTTACTCCTTATTGCTGGGCAGATTGTATGCTTTGGGACACCTTTGGTAATGCTTTGGGTATGATAAGCACAGTGAGAGGTTCCCAGTTGCTGCTTGCAGGGTAAGGATGCGCTGTGCTGATGCCCAGATGGACAGGGATGCACCACACGAGGGAGCCGCAGGCACGGAGGACTGTACCCCGGGAGCTGGGATGGAGCACCAGCTTGCGTTTGGCTTCTCCATGAAACCTGACATTTAAAGCACCTTTCACTTACACTCGAAAATTGGCCGGCAGAATACCCTATATGCCTTTTCTTTTTGTGTTCTCCTTTAAAAACCCGTATTTCTGCCTGTTTTACTGTATACGCAAGAGCAAAGTGTGGATTCCAGTATAGAAATTAAAAAATTAGTACAAGGAACTCAGGCCATTTTCCATTCTTGCTATTGAATAATGTCCCCTCTTGAAACTTTGTCTCTGAAGGTGTTTGCGTTCTCCTATATAATTTAATATGTTGTTGCCTAAAGGTGGGCTAAAATATTTTAAATCCCTGACACAACAAATTAATCTCTAATAATGCTTGCTGAACAGGACAAAGGTTATACTCACCAAGCATATTAATAATACGTGGAAATATTTCTTAGAAGATCCTCCAGGTATGAAGATTAAGAATTATTTAATATCTAAATGTGGCCCATTCCTACAGAGTTTAATTAATGATAACAGGATAAGGCAAATGTAGTAGAAGACTGAACTTGGAGAAAATGGTGGTAGCTGAAATATAAACAAAGCAACTGTCCCTCACCCCCCCTTTACTACAGTGATTGCATGATTGGAGGAATGCCAAGTTTATTTTCTGATTCTGCAAATATAGTTTTACACATTTCAAATGTAGGTCTGTCACACATTCAGGTAGGCTACATCTTCAGCGCTTCCTGACACTTTAACTTGTTTACAGCAGGATATAGTGAAATTCTCCCCTGACTCCACAGGAATTAATAGTATTTACTGTGACTACCTACTTGAATCATATAGCAATTAAATCCAATTAATGAGCAATAACAATGGCAGCACAGCTGAACCTTGTACTGTAGAGTAGGTAGCCCTGTTCCTCCCATGTTATTACAGCTCCAGATCTCTAGAAACTACAAGAATGGAGAAAATCTTATTCCTTGCCTGCTACCACAAGGAACTATGTCATATAAGCCCTTCTGTAAACGTGTGGACCTGTATTTTAAAATGAGTTAGGTGTTTTGTCCCCAGAATTATATGAAGAGCTGCATTACAGTCAGGTAAATGCAGTTTATAAGGTTGCTTCTAAGATTATTCCTGACTAATTTATACAAATTTCTTCTTGTATTGACACTGATTTTGCTGCTTTATATAGCATTTACTCTTAGGAGCCAGAGGTCATGCCCCATGCAACCCTTCTTCTGATGGATAATACTCTTCTATAAGGTAGGATTTTGATGACTGTTTTGCTAATTTTGCTCTTTTGAGTTCATCCATTTTCAAGGTAAGTGACTAGAATGACACATAGTGTCATGAAAGACTCCAAACATTGTCTTACGTAACTGCTTTAAAGAAAATGGTGTTTTCTGGTAGTTGTGAGATTTTTTTTCTATATAAATCAGCACTTTCCGTAGTTACTGTTAGTTAAATTATCATCTCTTTAACAAAAGGCTTTATTCCCATCCATGCAGATTACCTGTGACCTAGCCCTGTTTTTGCCTAGAGAGTGAACACATAAAACCTGTAGACAAATGTTATTAAGTTTCATGTATGTCAGAACTTTTCTAATGCTTTTTGACAAGCTGAAAATTCCCCACCTACCCATAGTTTCTTTTTGCTACTGTTTCTTTTGTTCCTGCAAAGACTGAATGTTTACTTGAAAAAAACAGGTTGAGTGTTTTTTTGTGGGAGATTTTTTTTTTTTTTTTTTTTGTTTGTTTGTTTAAGGTAGTCACAGCCTTTTCATCTATATGGGACAGTTAGCTGCAGGTATAGATATTTGAATGTTTGTGATAGTCAGACAAATTATAACTTCAAAGATCTGCCTTGAATTAAAATTCTTGGGAGAATTCCTGGTTCTGCAAAACAGAGACAGACACCGCTTCTGTGTCTATATGAGTAGGGAGTTGAATATAATAAGTATTCAAGGGGAGCACAGGAGGGGTTACCCAAGTTTATCATTTTAACTATGACATTAAAGAAACTCCCTCATGGCTTCTAGAAGTGTGATCAACAAAGAGACTAGCACAGGGAAACAAATTTCTTATTTTCAGGGCAGTAACAGGGTCAGCTCAGTTTGATATCACTTTCACCAAATGAAGTGCTTGTACTGCATGTACACATGCAGATGGTGCAAATGGAAAAATTAAAGAGGGGAGGAAATCCACTGCCTGGAGGCAGGTGACTTGGTAAGTAATGTGACAATAAAGGAAAAGGAACCCGAGAAGGTAGATGAGAAAATGAGATACTGAGAAACATGCAAGCAATTGAGAAGATTTTGATGAAAGATGGGGAAAAAAAAAGTTGGACAAAGGGGCAACGTAAATGTTTCCAAAAAAACCCAGTAATGACAGGGATGAGGGAACACCACACTTTAGAAAGTGAAAATGAAAGAATAAACATAAAGTTGAAGGAGAAAACTTTGAGTATGAAAAGCTAGCACAATGAAATTCTGTATATTTTGAATAGAGAGTCCCTACAGATAACTTAAACAAATTACAAACAGTGTAGTGCAAGGAGTGACAGTTTTTCCCACCAGAGAAAAATAAGGTTCTGAACACACATTTGGAATCAAGGATATTTTTCACAGAGGAGACAGGTCGAATAATTTGTAGGAGGATCCTGTTATAATTAAGCAGCATTTTCTCATGCTGGTGTTAACAATTTAAGGGGCAAAAATGTGTGTAAATGTTATTCTTCCTTTTACTCCTTGACTTCAAATTTGAGAAACATTTTAAGACTTTAGTTTATTTCAGGCCCTGCCAAGTTTAACACTTATCCACCAGACCAGGAGATATATTTATGGATAGGGAATGTCAGTTATCATATTCTCCATAAACTGCTCTCTTGCAAAGAACAAAACCAGAACAAAACCACGTATACAGGATCTAATTTTTTTCCCCAGACTACAACTCCATAGACTTACCCTAAGTTGGCAGCCTGGTTCAGTGAACAGTCTCCTGTTCTAAAGTCAATGGGACTACCCAAATTATTAAATATATTGAAATCTTTATTATATGTTTGCAAGATCAGTTCCTATGCTGACAATGTAATATGAAAGACAAATTTTAAAAAGAAATTTAGGAACATTTGGTGGTGTTATGTCAGCAAGTAAATACTAACCATCTGGTCTCTAGATTGCTAATCTATTTCCCCTGATTTTATGGTAGCATGCTTCCTGTGTCTGCAAGCTTCAGACTACATCATTAAACTTTTGTGTTGATCTTTTCTAGTGTTTTAACAGAAACATTTGAAATACTTTGCCATTTTGGGTGTGAAATTTTCTTCTATGCATATTTTTTCTGGCTGGAAATTTTTCATTCTGTTACAGCTTATTTTAAGGTGTTTATTGAACCACATTTCTAATAAGGATGAATAATTTCAGGTATGTTCTGTAAAATGCAGACTAGTCACCCAAAGTGAATGACATCCAGTTATGCAGGGCTGACTAATTACTACCTGTAATTAGCCTGTAAGATCTCAGTTTGATCCTAGTATCACATAGTACCAGGTTGAACGGACTTTTGTCCAGCCTTTCTTGACTTTCTTTGCTGCAGCAGCGCCCCGGTCACTCATACTGAGCTTTCTGTCTACCAGGACCCTCAGATCCCTTGCCACAGAGCTGGTCCCCAGCCAGCCACATCCCCACCTGTGCTGCACTTCTGGATTGTATGTTCCCAGGTGCAAATGTCCTTGGGGAACTTCATAAAGTTTTTGGCAGCCCACTCTTCCAGCCTATCCAGGTCTTCCTGCAGGGAGGCTCTCCCTCCCAAAGTGTCCACTTTCCCCCTCAGCTTGGTATTATCAGCAAACTTCACCAGGATACACTTGATCCCATCCTCCAGATCACTTATGAAGACATGAAACACACATGGGCTCAGGATCAGTCCCTGGGGGACCCCACTTGTCACAGGCTGCCAGTTTGAAAGGGAGTTATTCAGCACCATCCTTTGGCTGTGTCTAGGTAGCCAGCTCCCCATCCACTGCATGGAGCACTTGTTTACATCCCAGTGCATCCATTACTTTAGGAGGAGTCTCTGGGAAAACATACTGAAAGCCTTGGAGACAATGTCCACTGCTCACCTCACATCAACTGAGCAGGTCATTGTGTTGTCAGAAGGTGAGCAGGTTTGTCAAGCATGACTTGCCTTTGGTGAATTCCCTGCTGGCTTTTCCCAATCATGTGCTTCATTTGACTTGTGATAGCCCCCAGGAGGATTTGTTCCCCAACTTTCCCAGGGAATGGAGTAAAACTGACAGGCCTGTATTCTCCTGGATCCTCCTTTAAGCCCGTCCTGTAGATGGGGGGACATTAGCCTTCTTCCAGTCTTCTGGGACATCCCCTGTTATCCACAACTTCTCCAAGATTATGGAGAACATCCTTGGAATGACATCAGCCAGCTCTCTTAAAACCCTTGGATGTCGAACCTCAGTTTGTAGGGGTCAGGCTCCTGTGATAGTTCACAGACAATCTCCTCTTTCACTGACAATGTTTGGATTTTTGATCCCAGGACCTGTGTCCCAAGGTGAAGACAGAGATGAAGAACGTGTTGGGAATCTCTGCCTTTTCAGCATTATGGGTGACCAATTCACCTCTGCTGCTCTTCAGTGGGCCAGCATTTCCTTCTGTTTGTTGTTACCCAAAGAACCCTTTCTTGTGTTTTTTGATCTCTCTAGCCAATTTCAATTTGAGCTGAGCTTTTGCTTTTGTAACTGCATCTGCTCACTCTGGCAATACCCTTGTAGTTCTCAATGGGTTTTTCATCTTTGGTATGCTCCTCTTTCAGTTTTGAGTAGACTCAAAAGCTCACTTTTAAGCCAAGGAGTCTCTTATTCCACCTACTTTCCTTGCCTTTAAAGGGCATGAACTGGTTTTATGCTTCCTGGAGAGCGTCCTTTAAAAGCTGACAGCATTCACAAGTTCCTTCATCTTCCATGGAAGCCTCCCAGGGAATCTGTCCCAATTGAGCTCGGAGCAAGCTAAAATTCTTGACTGTATGTTGTTACCTTAGAGGTAAATTCTGGATTGCTATGCATTGCAAGAAAAAAAAATGAATTGGTGCATACCATTAAAGGTATAAAATTTCCAACAGACTGAAATGTTGAGAAGTACTTATCACAGCTTGAGGAAGGCTTGTTTTGCTGAGGGAAGCTATAGGAATATCAATTTCCTAGGAACTGCAAAGTAAACATATTTAGAAAATTAATTAAAACTACTTAAAAAACTCTCCATGATCCTCATTCTTCTCCCTAGAGGTTTAACTATAATTTATCTTTAATTCAATATAATCAGATCAAATGAAATCTCTTTTTATTAATGCATAAAACCTTGCCCACATGAACTTATGTTAACTATAATGCCTATACTTTCTTTAAACTTACATGAATAAGGTTTTATATTTTTCCTTTTCATTTAACTTAACTTAGAACTTCACTAAATGAAGATGAAGTATACCAGTGTTAATTCTTTAACAAAATTAACTGTCCATGTAGGGTTTAAATCTACAGTTCATCCATTCAAGGAGTTAAGTCTATTTAGAGCTAATTTACATTGGTTAACATTTAGTAAAAGTGAGACTGAATTTCACCAGAGTTAAAATGGCATAATACAGATTATACCAGAAATGATGCATTTGTTTTGTGTTTCCTTGCTGCCAAGAAGTTCTTCTGATTTGGTTTGTGCATTCTCATGAGAATAATCCATGGCCTTATTTTAGGAAGCTGGTTAAAAATGGCATACTGTACATTGAAGAACTTTATTCTTAAGCAAGCTTTCCTTCTGTAAGATTATCTTCCAGATAATCTTTTCTGAACACGTATGTGTTCATTCGTGCAGTGAACTCCACACAACATCCCACACACATCATGGTTTGCTTGCAGAAGGGTACCAGCACCTTGAGCTGACAGCCCTGTGCTGAACACACAAGGAACCAGCTTCAGCTGTGCCTCTCCATCTCCTAGCTGGAGACACAGCAAAGTCTTGTGATCTTCTCTTGCCCGCTCTGAATGAAAAGGAAGTACTTTTGATTTGGTTTAAATCCACTATTAAGTAAAATACATCTTATGAAAAAAAACATAGGTTAATTTTCAGATGAAATTAGGATGTTATACTAGGCAATAACCTGGAGGATGCCAGTTATCAAGGAAAGAATGTGAGAATGCTTACGGGAGACCAGCCATAACCACTTCAGCACAAACTGCCTGGATCACCTGGCTCATGAAAGTCACCACAGATGTTGTATCCTTAAGAAGGTGAAAGAAGGAAGTAGGCTGCCGGAGGATGAAATAAATAATCCATTAACATTCAATTTTTACCATGGGACTGAAATTTTAGTAGGAGGCAAGACCTTAACCATAACCTAGTTCTGAGAGGAATTTAAGAAGCGATAGTGAAGGTACTGAGAAGAACTCTACACGTGCTGTCAAGGCCAAAATGACTCTTAACAAATGAACTTTTATTTTAGAAGGTCACTTAGAATAACTCCAAGTCTAGTCTTAGATGATACCAAAGTCTTGGTGGAGCACAAAAATATTATGCTCTTTTATGTAAGTATATCTCAGTGCATTTTATATGAGTTTTAATTGCTGATGTTATACTAATAATCACAATGCTTTTTACCTGGAATAAGCAAGCATCTTCTAATTTAAAAGCCATTCAGAATCTAGTTATGAGGTGGGGGGAAGATGAGGTCAGTCTGAGTTAAAGCAGATTTGAGAGCCAGGGCAGAATCCTGTAATTTTGTGTTATTAGGAATGGGTGGTGTTTGTACCAAAACCACCTCTGCCAAGGTGCACCTAAATGTCACTGCAGTCATGCCATGCCTTGTCAGCTGAGAAGAGAAATAGATTATCTCCTCTATCTCAGATCTATCTATCTGAGAAGACACATCTCTTCTCAAGAGATAACCACAAGCAGAGCTGTGTCTCTGGCAGGTATTGTAAAGACAGACTGAACTTAGTTCAAAAAGACTTTCTGTTCTTCCCAAAGTTTGGAGGTAAAAAGCTTAGATGAGGAAAAAGGCTTGGACTTGGCTTTGCCACAAACTGATTGGAACAAGATAAAATGTATTCTCTGGTTCTTGGGTTAACTGCTGAGAGTAGAGGATCCCTCCTCCTCACTTTAATGCTGCATAGTTTTTCCTGGAGCCAGGGTCTTTTACCAGAATTACCTTACATAGGAATATGAAAAGTAGATTTCTCTATTATTCATGTCACCTCTGCAGTGCCTCAGGCTCTTATTTTCACTCTGTTTCTTTTTCTGTAGTCATATGTGAATATGGAGAACTCTCAACATGTTTTTCCTGAGGTTTAAGGAATGAGGGGCATTTTTAGACTGGTGTTTGTACCTCATCACTTAGGACATGTGCTTAGTGATATCTCAGCCAGCAGAGTCCTGATGTGTCACACTTGGATGGTGCATGAACCTGTGAGTCACACTGGAAATGGCTTCAAAGAGGGAAAAAGAGGGACACAGGAGAGAACATTAGAGGACATCATGCATGATCCTAATTTAGCTTGCTGTTTAAATGCAAGGATAGAGCTTGCTCGCTCGGAGTATTGCAGAATTAGACAATGACTTTTTTGGCATGGTACTTGGAGCCAGGAGGAATAACTTCCTGAGATATCCCTTTCTCTTACAGTACCAAAAATGCATAGTACTTCAGAACATGTAAATTCAGCTGCTGGATGATACACATTTTTAAGCCTAATGGAACGGAACACTCTGTTTAAATGGGGCAAGGGACACAGCTTTAATGGAGCCACAAACCCAGGTTAATTAGTCAGGCAATTTTGAATTAGAAAATTAAAGCTTGAAGGTTTAAAGATCAAATAAACCAACAAAACCAACAATCCCTTTAGAGAAAAAAAAAAGGAGAAGAAATACACTAAAATATTTTTTTCATTTTGGTGTATGAGTTTTAAAAATATTAGAAGGTGTCCATGACACAACATGAAATTAAATATTTACACTCATTTAGGCTCAGCAAGGTATTTATCAGGTATTTTGGGTATAAACTCTTTGCCCACAAGAAAGAGTGGGGTAGAAGTTTCTGTGCTTTCACTGATAACAAGTAAGGCCAAGCTCAGTTCTTGGGTTTCCAGTTCTTGACAGAAGTGTATTAAGCATGCTTGTGTCCTTGAAGCAAATGTTGTAGCAGATGTTTTGATTCTATATATTAGGGTTGTTCATCAGCACTAAAGGTTTAACATGACATCACCTTTAGCAACATGTAAGTGTGGTTATACTTAAGGAAAGAAAAATTGACATCAGTGAGCACTTCTTTGTTTTCAGTTTTTGACTACAGCAAAATGTTTTATTTGAACTCTGTTAGTGAATTTGGAAAAATAAATACAGCCCATTCTACTACAGGGGAATTAATTTTCTTAGGCTATTAAATAATTATATTTATATTGTGGTGCTTTCCAAAGGCACAGTCAGGACCATGGCCTGGCTGTGCCTGTTTTCACACACAGAAAATTGTCCCAGACAGTTCACCATTTGAACCTTCAATTTTGCACGTGGCACCATTCACATGGTTAAGTACACAAAAGAACCTTTCTACACAAAATCTATTTAACTATATTTTAATGTTTAATTAAATATCATAGCAGGTAAGGACACAATTACAAAGCCAAGTAGATACACAAGGATCAGTCCTTTTAACCCTAAATAGGATTTGGGAGGATATGTCCTCTATTGGCCAGTCAAGATTTAACAGGATCAGTATCCATCCCCTTTATTTCTAGTACTTCACAGCTCCCTGTAAAGGTTTTTGTACATCAGCACGCGTGGATGGGAAACACCATCATCCAAACCAAAATACATTTACACAAAAATATTTTCTTCTATTTCCCACTGCCAAGAGTATCTCATATCAAGTAGAAAACTATATTCAAAATCAAGGGAAAAGTATTTCTAAATATTAGATGAACTAGTAAACCAAGGTAGATCCTGATGGCTGTGTGTTCACACAGCCCTCAGTGTACAAAACATGATCTTTGCTGACCCTTTGAACTGGCTGGTTAATAGAAAACAGAGCTTTTGGAGTTCAAAAAAATATTAAGTTCTGTAACAACAATTTTGTTCCCAACTATTTATTAACTGGCCAACACAAGCTAACTACACTGTATATGACACATAGTCTTCCTTGCTGTTCAGAACAAAATCAAGCTAGAAAAATTGGAATCATGTTTGTAAACTGAACAAGCATTTGAGACTGATAATCATATAGTTTTATTATTTTGAACAGGTTGAATACATTAAATGATAAAAGTGATGTTTATGTGAGGATTTTTCTGTATGTCTAAAAACCTTTTTGTAACAACCAACACTTCTATTCCTTTAACTAAAATAATTAAACATTGGTAATTAAGACCACAGACTTTGTGTCAGATGCTGGACTACGTTTATTTTCTGACTTCTCATCTGGTGTTTGTGACAGCAGTAATCACATTCCATTACAGGATGCATTGTAAACCTCTCCAGATGAAGCCTGACAAGCTGTTTTGTGACAGCCACCCTCAGTGTGATTGAGATGTCTGTATGCCCAACGTTAAGCTACTTAGCCTTATAAGCCAAAGCCTTTCCAGCCCCAAAGCCACAAATCCTTATCACTTTGTTTCACACTCTTTCTTCCTTTATTGTCCCCAACAGTGGTGAAAACAGTAAGTTACAGCCGAGACCTTGTGTGGATTTTCGAGGGGCCATTAATCACCTTGCTCCAGATTATAACATGAAGTCTTAATCATCATTTCTTAAAGCACTGAAGCAAAGCACTAAATTGATTCTGGATGAGTTGGATTTTTCTGACTGCAAGTAGAGTGTATGAGCACACCTGTTGGCATGTCAGTCTTCAGTTCTCACTTCTTCCTCCCTGAGTATTACTTAAGTAGGAAATTCTGCTGTAGTACGAAATAGTCTTCTGTGAAGCCAGACTAATTACATGCTCCTGTGCATGCTCCTTGCACCAAAGTGCAAGCAATTCTGTTGGATAACACAAATACAACAGGTTCAGTATATTTGGAAGGGGTAATCTGACACTGCCATGGAGTAATGTGTCTATAGTTAGCAGATGCTGATGGCACTTTTTAGCATCCCTCCTCTTTGAAACAAACCATAATTCCTGTGTATTGACTCCATAAAGACACAATGGGAGACCTGCAGTTTCCTCTGTGGGATACTTACAATTCCACTTCTCACTTTTCAAGAAACTTTCTTCAGCTACAGCTGTTTACAAGGTCAGACTGAAATACATTGATCAATTTTCCATTCTATAGGCAAGGAGGTTGTGCATGTCAGTCCTAGATCTGTTGGGGCAACACGGCAACAGAAGTAGTGGCAAAAGAGATAGTCTTGACAACCTCATGTGGAAGCTGGAAATAACTGGGCTATCAAGGAATGTCAACCCAAACTAACACCTTGGATTTGTGGAATGCACTTCTTTGCCTGTGACAGTCAAAACAATAAAGAATTAGAGCTTCTTTGGGCAAACTTAAATCAGTGGAGTGTTTTTTAAAATTACTGTACCTTACCTGAAAGAATCAACTACTCAACTTTCTTCCTTATGTTTTGAATTTCTAGGCTCCCTAAGGACTTAACAATTATTTTGAAGAGATACAGTATATCTGAAGAAATTTGGAAGTCTGTTATGCTGATCTGCCATGATGTCCTCTGTGCCACCCTCTGTGAGGATGAGAAAAAGAAGTAATGCTTTTTTTATTTGGTTATTTTTTCTTTTCAGCTTTTCCCACAAAACTGGGTAAGAGAGATAACAAAACTGGGATCTAGGTCAACCTGAAATGCCTCAGATTGGTAGAAATCTCCTTGGGATGGATTGACAAGGAAAAAAAACCAGCAGAATGAGAAGGTGAAGGCCAGAGTAGAGGACCAGGATCCTCTGTTTTTCCAAAGAGTTTTTGCCTTTGCTCTGTGTTTTTGTTTTTCTTGAAGACTCTGATATCCAGTAGGCATTTCATCTCAGGAAGGAATTATTAAGAGGCAATTTCCTAGACTAGGTAAGAATTAGACAATTTACTTAAGTTAAACCATTAATTCTAATACTATACCACAGTATTACAATTTTGATGTTATCTTACAGACACAACAGCAACAGCGAGTTGTGGTTTAGATATCCTGCTCTGGAAACTAAGAAAAAAACCCAACAAAATCCCAGAAAAAGGTAAGAATTCTCCTTCAACTTGTACCTGGTAGGTAGGTTCAGTGTCAGGTGTCCTCTGTGCACAGAGAAATAAAACTAAACACCCCGCAGACAAAGGATTTCTACAAGTACATGCTAACAATTAAAGGTGACTTTCTTGAGCTGAGTTCACAAAATCCTTTCAGGTTCTGTAGGAAAGGCAAAGAGATTTGGTTAATTCTTCCCGTTTTCTGACTCTTGTATTCCTTACGAATTTCTTACCTGGTGTTAACTTCTTTTCCCCTCTTCCTATTTCTCCTGTTTAACATAAGGGCTGCCAGTGTTGCCCTTCGGAAGTTCTGTCCGCGGTGTATTTTGAGCACTTGCTGCCGGTGCTCCATCCGGACGGCAAACCTCCTTAATTACTTAATTACTACCCAGCCCCTTAATTACTACCTCCTCAGCCTCACCGGATAACAGGCTGCTCTTTTTCCCTTGTACCTTTACTTTGCGCCGTCTGTCTCCTTTTACTCCCGAGCTTCAAAGGCGCGGCACACCTGTCTGAGGCAGCTCGGAGCGCCTCCCTGTCCCACCTGCGCTGCGAGCCGCGGGCTGTCAGTCCGTCCTGGCACCGTCCGTGGGGCCGGGCTGCGCTGCTCCCCGGACGCGCCGTGCCCGAGGCCGAACCCGGGTCCCGCTCCCGGCCCGGGCCGCTCCCAGCCCCGTTCGAACGGCCGCCGCCAGCCCGCGCCTGCGCACTGCCCGCCCCGCCGGAGCCCAGGGCGAGGCGAAGCGGCTGGGAGAGACCGGCGAACTACGCGCCCCGTCATGCCACGCGCGGCCAGCTCCCCACGGCCGGAGCGAGCGGCCGGAGCGCAGGGCACGCCGGGAGTTGTAGTTCTCCGGCGCGGGGTATTGTCTCTCCCCTTTCTCTGTCCGGGAACCCGACCGCCACCCCGCCGGGCGAGCGCGGTGACTGACAGCGCCGGGCAGCCAGTGGCCGCAGCGCCGTGCGGCCGAGCCCGGCGCCGTCTCCCCGGTGACCGGGGCAGCCGCTGCTTCGGCGGAGTAGCCGGAGTGCCGTGGGACAGAGGTGAGTGGGTCCGAGCGGGGCAGCGCCCACCGTAGCTCTCCCATCCCCCTCGCCGCCGAGCGCCCGGGCCGGGACCCCGCTGGGATGCGGCGAGGGGAGCGGAGACGGCAGATGGACGGCGGGATTGGGGGGCCGGGGGGAGGGGAGCGGGGCGGCGGGGGCCGAGGGGCGGGAGGGGGCAGACGGGAGCCCTTGGCCGCCCCTGTGCGCGCCCCTCGGGCTGCAGCGCTGCCCGCGACCCCCGGCGCGCAGCGCGGAGGGGCCGGCGGGTCCGCCCGCGGGGGAGGTGCGGGGGGGGGGGGGGGGTCGCAGACGCTCCGTGCCCTCCCGTCTTTTACCGCTCGATTTTTCAAATCGTCCCCGCGGGCTCAGGTGCCGCTTCTCCCCTCCCCGCAGCTCCACCCCCCGGGAAGCGGCTGCCCCGGGAGCCGGGCAGTTAATGGGTAACCAACCCAACCCCGCGGGGCGCTGCTCCAGCCGCCGACCCTCCGCCCGCTCCGCCGCCCCCACGGGTCGCCCCCGGTGCCCTCGGGATGTGCCCGTGCCCGCACCCGCCCAGGGCAGTACCGGGAGCCTCCCCTGGAGCGGGGCAGTGACAGCGGAGTTGCGCCCCGAGCCCCCCCCGGGCTGTCCCCGAGTCCTCCCCGAGCCCGTCCCGCCTGCGTGTCGCTGCTGCCGCCCCTCTGTGCGGCGTCCCAGCAGTTCTGGAACGAATTTGCAAGAAAAAAAAAAAAGGGGGGATAAAAGCCTGACTGCCAACAAAACCTTTCCACCTTCTTAAATGCAGCAAATAAATTAGTCTGAATTGTAGGCGCATGACTGTACAATAGCTTTAGAAAAGTTTGTCCTTACTCACGTTCGTCTTGTCAGACAAAACAGCGAATGTCCCATTTGTGTCCCTTATGCTTCTTTCATACACTGTCTTCAGTGGGAGAAGAGTTTTTATTAACAACTACTTCTTAGCCTGCTGTTATTAACTACAGTCAGTATATTTTGATCACACATGTATATGATCACGCTAGGTACACCTAAAAGAAACATAAGCTCTGTCTTGCTGCTTGTGAAATGCTGATGAGATTTTTTAAATTTATACATTGTCTTGCCCAAGTTCTCAAACAACTCCTAGCTGTCTTCTACAGGTTGTGCTGTTACATTTCTTGTGTAACTTGTCTATAAACGTGTACCACATTTGAATAGTTAGTGGAATTCAAATGTAACAGCTTCATTTGAGCTTTGTAGGGACTTGGCATCAGTTCTGCCTCGACAACTGGCATCCATGCTGAAGAGTCTTTTGCATTACTTCAAGACCTGTGTGAGGGATGAGGGAACTGTCTCTCTCCCCTGTGCACTTCCCCTTTGCATACTTTGTTCTCTTACAGTCCCACTATTGAAAAACAAAACGAAGCCAGACAGAATGAAGCCAGACGGTGTCTCTGCACATTAACATGGGTCCTGTAGTGCTGAGAACCTGCTCATTTCCCAAGGCAAGGCGTTTTGGGAGGTAGCGGTGGTCGGTCCTGTACCCCTGATCTTGGGGGGGCTCCCTGGCTGCCCTCGGTAACTGCAAAGTTACACTTTAACATAGGCTGTAGTAGGAGTGTGCCTCCTGTTTCTGTTCTTTTTGTTGCTATGAGATAAGACCAGAAGCAGGAAACAAACCACCTCTCGAAAGTAAGCAAATATGTGTTATTTCCTTTGGAGCAGAGGGTTTGAAAATGACATGAACAGCTAGCATGGATATGTAAAAACATTCCATACAGAAATGCAGTGTTTGTGGGATACGGTACAATTCAACTGTAACTTTTGGTGGTTTTTTGGTGGTTTTTACCCCACAAATAATTGATTCAAATGGTAGACCAGAACGCATGCTGGCAGAACACTTGAATGTTTTATTTTGTTTTGCAGTTCTGTGTCAAAGCTGATGTGTATGGACAAATTAGGTTATTTCACATACTTGACCAACTCTTAATGTTTACATATTAGTGTTTTTGCCTGAAATGTTCTGTGAAATATTTTGTAGTTATAAAGCTTTATATGAGTGCAAGTGAATTGTTTTTTGTTTCACTGGATATGGTACATGTTTTGTAATTTATTACAGGAAAAGGGTATTCAGACATGATTACTTTGGAACTGTGGAAGTTTGTGCCAGTTCTGTGCCATATTTTCAGCTCCACATTTCAAGTCTGCAGAGAAATTAGGAGAAAAGTTAGCAATTAGATAACTTGATAATTTAGTTTTGAACTAGTCTGTTAACAGTTTGACAATCAACTAATATCTGCTTAGGAGAAACACTGTTTTCATAATTTTTCAATTTATGTGTCATGCCATTATTGCAGTAAAACATACTTGGATGCTGAGGGTTCTTGCAGAAGAGGTACATTTGTCCTTTGTCTTGAAGTTTCCTAGATAAATTTGATGAGCTGTTGTTTGTCCTGAGTGTAATTAGCATAAAAATTGCACAGTAATATTCAGGTACTGAGGGAGGGAAGAGGTAATCTAATGAAGTCGTACAGTTTTTCTTTGGTCGGTATTTTTTTTCTTTTGTTTTGGGTTTTTTAGTGTATATACACATTAATAGCAAAAACCCTTTAATGTTGAGTTACTTCCTAACTTTACACCTTCAAAATTTCACAAATATATTAATAGCTGAAGCTCTTCACACCTCTGGAACATCGTTATTAGAGGAAAAGTAACGTGTTAGTAGCCTGCTGTTTCATTTTTGTAATTGTCAGGTTTTTGAATAACATTTCATTGTCAGTGGTTATCATCTACAATAAATGCTTGATGTGTAAGGGTCATAGGTTAGGAAGGTAAGTTGGTGATTTGACTTGTGAACAGAGTTAAAAGGAAAATCTCTCTTCACAAATGCAGAATTGTAAGACAGCATTGGGGTTTGCCTCTTTCAAAGAGCAGCCTAACTACATTTTCATTGTGTGGTTTTTATAGTGGCATTTAGGATATGTTTTTATAGATCAGAGATAGCTGTAAAACCTGGTTTTTTTATCAGTCACTCCAATGCTACAATATTGAATCTTAAGTTTTTCAGTAACAACTGCTTTTTGTTATATTTTTAAAAGGACATTATTTAAAATCTCATACTCTCTTAATTGTTTCCTTTCCTCTTACAAGGTAGTTGCACAGTTTTAGGTGCCAGATACTATTGGACTTTATGGTGACGAGGTTAACAGTGCAGTTTTGGAGGATACCCAGGGGTCACATTAGGCTATTCTCCAGCTGAGAACAGAAATATTCACTGTAGGGCAAATTATAACATGTATATATTCATGCTCCTAGATAGAAGATTTTTATTTACTGTTGGGCATTTGTTAGAACTATTTTTTGAGAACTATATATTGTAATATTTAATAATTATTCTCAAAAATTACTAGACCTAATTAGAGATAGCTGAATGCAGAGTGACCTCTTGGTTCCCAAGTTTAGCCTCATCATGAAAGGGTCAAACTACATTTAAGATATGAGACTGGATGCAAGTTGATGGTGCTTTCTTTCAGTAATGTAAGAATTAAGTTTGGTTAAGTGTTTGCAAAGCACTTCTTAAATTATGATTTCTATTAAAAGGTTAAGTGTGAAGTGTCATTACTTGTTAAAGCCAAGGTGGGGTTTTTTCCCCCTTCTACTTATAGGAAAAGTATCGTTAATGAAGCTGGATAATTGCTATAGTAAAACAATTTACAAAAACCATACTACACTGAATAGTCACAGCTGTACCATGTAGACATAAAAACCTGATGTCCCTTTGTTAAAAAACAAACAACAAAAAAAAAAAACACCAAAAAACAAAGAAACCAAAACTAAACCCCAAAAAGTAAAGCCAACTGGATATCTTCTAGTATCTTGAAATCTGTCCTGTTTTGGGTTTGGAAGGGTCCTGTGGGAATTACATCCTTCAGTTGAGTATTTAACAGAATATTTGAGAAACAGCAGTGGTTTCTTAAATTTGGCAGTCAAGGAGGTTCTATGTAGATAAGTAATTAATACTATCATCCTAAATAGTATTTTAGTTTTGGTTTGGTTTTTAATTGATAAAGCTTTGGAAATAATTGCCTTGTTTGTTTTAACCCAGGCAGAAATACTGTGGAAGTAGTGTGCTGTGGATTTAGTCACATTCTGAGTGTGGGGTTTTTTTGTTATTTCTGTAGCTGAGAGGCATGTCAGTAGGATTTCATTTTTTGTCCATATGAGTAGTGGGTGGGACACCACTAATTTAGCATGTTATATATGATAAAGAAATGTGCTGTCTCTGTGTGTATGTATATTTATATCTTTGTGTGAGTGTATTTGTCTAAAATGTTGCCTGCATTTTGCCCACATATTGAAGATACTTGCTTTCGAGTACCTTAGACACTTAAAGGATGTTGCAGTGTGACTGAGTTAAGAATAAGCCTGTGGACCAATGCAAAGTAATTATTGTCAGATTAGTTCTCACTTGCTCAGATGGAGTTTATTGCAATTTTATGTAGCTATAGTCCCGTGGTTGTTTCTGTCAGTCATCCTTCAGACCTATGGTATCGAGGGTTCATATCATGCAGCAAAGGGGTAGTTTAAAGAGTTGAACAAGTTGTAATTTCTTTTATTTGTGTTAGTGATTTTCATGTATTTTAACCTGCTTAGTGGGGAAAACCTCTCTAAAACATTGGAATTTACCCCAGTATATTTAGAACAAGACATCCAGACTTCAGTGCTGACATCAAAATGTAGTGAAATACTCTACTTCTTGCTGTTCATACAATCCTGTTGTAAGTTAATTTTAAAGTCATGACTAGATTAATACTGGCAGCATGTGTCTTTTTCGCTCCTTTTTTTCCCTTTTTTAAAATTTTTAATCTAAACTAAACCACATGGATGTTGGAATGATGGTCTGAAATGCATTTTTACAGTGTTTGCTATCTAACAAATTGTTTTGAGTAGATTAATTGATGGGTGTAACAGTAAATCTGATCTTGGATTCCTTTGGTCTGATACATGATTGAATGTCCACTTGTCATTTTATATGTAAGTGAAGTATATGTAAGGAAAGTTGAGGTCTATTTTTTTAAGGTGCTATTGTAGTCAGTGGAGAGATACAGACAACTCTAGGGGTAATTAAATAATACACGTGGTACCTATTTCTGTGCACTGAGTGTAAAGGGGGTGAGATTTAGATGAGCATGAGCTCTCATTTTTATTTTGCTGGGAAAGGATGTATGAGCTTAAATAAAGATTTTCTCTGTTGCTAAAATGCAGTGGTAGTACAATGGTGCTGTAAGCCAGAAAGTAACCGAATAGTAGGCAGTGTGGGGGAGTTGGGGAAGACACAACATGCTTAGTGTAAAAAACACTGGCTGTACATCAAAAGACATGGATCCTGTTCTTTGCCCTTCTTGTTGTCATTTTGGACAGCCCCTTAATTTGTGTTTGCAAATAGTTGCATTTTCAACTCCTTTCTCATCACTAAAATTAACACTGTGTTATCTGTTCCTTTCAAATTGTTTTGAGTGTTTTGTTAATTCTCTGGCAATAATTTTTGGTGGAGTTCACTAGCAATTTTTCTGAACAGTAAAGGGAATAGTGAGTACTAAAAAAACCCCTCAAATATGGTTAGAATTAAGATTTTGGGTTTTTTCTTTCTTTCTTTAGATCTTCATCAGATGGAGTCGTGAAGTCAAGATACTCTTGAAACATGACAAAAAAAATAGACTAAATAGAAGTTTTCCTATTTTAGGAAAAAAAAAATCCAAAATGTACAGACCAGGAGAAACGGTCAAACGTCGACTCAACATGCACGCTCCTCCACGGATAAGAAGTGTGGAAGTTGCTCGAGGAAGAGCAGGTTATGGGTTTACCCTTTCTGGACAAGCTCCTTGTGTTCTTAGTTGTGTGATGAAAGGAAGCCCTGCAGATTATGTTGGACTTAAAGCAGGGGATCAGATATTTGCGGTTAATGAAATCAATGTGAAAAAAGCCTCTCATGAAGACGTAGTGAAACTTATAGGCAAATGTTCTGGAGTCCTGCACATGGTCATTGCTGAAGGGATTAGTCATATGGATTCATGTTCAAGTGATGAAGAAGTTGGTTTTTATGATGGGAAGGGGTGGCTGAAACCCAAACCTGACTCTAAAGCGCTGGGTATAAACAGAGCAGAGAAAGTTGTTGAAGAAATGCAGTCTGGTGGCATTTTCAACATGATCTTTGAGAATCCTGCTCTTTGTGCTGGTAACTCAGATAATTCTGCACCAAAACGAAGATCATTTTCAGTTTCTGCTGCTATGAAATTTGAAACTGGCAATGAAAGTGTAAGCAATCCAAACCTACTGTCAAAGGAAGAAATAGCCAAAGTTCTGAATGATGATTCAGTTTTTAGAATTGGACTGGAGGGCGCAGAAGACTTTGGATTAGATGCAAGCATTTTGAATGTTGCCATGATTGTAGGTTACTTGGGCTCCATTGAACTGCCTTCAACAACAGCGAATTTGGAAACTGAGAGTTTGCAGGCCATTCGTGGGTGCATGAGACGACTGCGGGCAGAGCAAAAAATCCATTCCCTGGTGATGATGAAGATAATGCATGACTGTATTCAGCTCTGCAGTGATAAATCAGGTGTTGTGGCAGAATATCCTGCAGAGAAACTGGCATTCAGTGCTGTTTGCCCAGATGATAGAAGATTCTTTGGACTAGTTACAATGCAGACAAACGATGATGCAAGCTTGGCTCAGGAAGATGAAGGGGTCCTGAGGACATCTTGCCATGTTTTTATGGTGGATCCTGAATTATTTCATCATAAAATTCACCAGGGTATTGCAAGACGTTTCGGACTGGAATGTACAGCGGATCCAGATACAAATGGCTGTCTGGAGTTTCCAACATCGTCTCTACCTGTCCTGCAGTTTATTTCTGTCCTCTATAGGGATATGGGGGAATTGATCGAGGGAATGCGTGCGAGGGCTTTCCTTGATGGTGATGCAGATGGTCATCAGAATAACAGTACGAGCAGTAACAGTGATAGCGGAATTGGAAATTTCAACCAAGAAGAAAAGAATAATAGAGTTCTGGTGGTTGATTTAGGGACCAATCCAAGTAAACACATTCCTAGCAGCATATGGGAAAATCCAGTAGGAAGGGGACAAAATCAGCCTGCTTCCCATTGGAATGGCTTCTGTCATGAGCAAGAGGGAAGCATGCCTTTAGAAGTAATTCAGAATGATAAGTCCCAAAATGTCAGCAAACACTTGAGCCCTTCTGCTCGTATTGAAGTTCCATTGGTTTCCTCCCGAAATTCAGTACCCCCATCAAAGAAAAACGCTGCGGGCACGGGCAACCAGAGGTGGCTGCCTGTGCACGTTTTACAGGAGTGGCAGCACGGAAATGCCAGTGACCAGGAGTCGTACACGGACTCCACGGACGGCTGGTCGAGTGTCAACTGTGGCACCCTTCCCCCACCCATGAGCAAGATTCCAGCTGACAGATACAGAGTCGATGGCAGCTTTGGTCAGCCGCAGCTAAAATCTCACAAAAGTGAATGGTCCAAGAAGATGTTCTGCATTCAGAACAAATTTGGCCCTCCGCACAGTATCAGGAAATCTAAAGAAGATAAAAAGGTAAGAGTATGCTGTTGTTGGTCCTTAACAATATCAAAAAACCCCACACCCAAACCCATCTGCCTGTGGTACTTTTACACAGTAATACTTGGATGTTAAAATTTCAACATGTATTTTATAATTTACAAAATTGCAGATGAAGAGAATAATGCAGTTCTCATCTGCAGAGGCATTGCATATTCCTTTTTAATTGAGAACAGCTCTGGAATTGTACTTGTGCTGGAAGTGTTGTCTGTTAAGGCTTTCTCACTTTTCTTCTTGTCTCTTCATTGTTTCCAAATGTTTCAGTGGCACTGAAATGAAAAGGAGGCATGACATTTTAGCAGCTTCAGTTTCTTCTGACCTTCAGCTGCAAAAGAATGGAAACAGTCTGCATCTTTAGTCTGGTTCCTTTCTGCAGAAGGCTTGCAAATGTTTTTTTAGTGGCATCTATTTTTATAGAGACATAGTCTAATCATTAGTCAAAAATATGGATTATGCACTTTTAACTGAATAAGACTGTTTTATTACTAAACTTTATTCCAGCAAACCTCTCAATACAAGTAGCATTAAAAACTGACATAAAAAACTGGCAGTGGTAGGTCACAAATCTAGCATTCTGCCGGCAAGCCTGTAATTCAAATTTTATTCCGAATTACTGCTTCTTCTTGTTTTGTCTACTATTAGACGAAACAAGGAGACTTAAAAACCAAAAAAAGGTGTGGGAAGAGTATTCAGCATGATATTACATACCCTTTGTGACACATTTTGCTGTTGAGGGATCTAATCTCAGGGGAGTCAGTTGTTGATAACTGGAATTCAAGTAAAGTGGAGGCCATTGTTCTGATACTGAAAGGATCAGGAGCAGTTTTGTATCTGAAATGTTTGCTGACTCCAGGGAAAAATCGACTCTTATACTCCAAATTAGCTTTTGAGGAGCTTTGTCATTCCATGCTTATATTAGTGTTCACCTTAACAATACATTCGTGTATAACTATTATATATACTAGGTTGGTTTTTTTTTTTTTATTTTCAGCACAAAAAGTACAAAGAAGACTGTATGTGAAGGTTTTGTGTATTGCTTATATGATTGTTTCAGATGTCCACCATGCTATCCAAATCTGTTTTGAAAAAATGTGGGTTTTTTTCTCACCTGATTAAATATATACAACTGCTGATCAAGAGGACAGTAGTAGAGGGTCATTAGTTGTTTCATACTGTTAGAAACAAAACCTTTTTGGCCATTAGCTTGCAGAAATTCAGGGCATTTTGGGTTTGGTATGGAAAGCTAAATTAGTTTTTATTGATTTTCCTGCACTGTAAGGTAAACAGCTTTTGTGTACATTCAACTGTATGGTTTTTCTGCTGAAAATAAAAAGAAATAAACTAGTATGTATAATAGTTATACACTAGTGTATTGTTAAATTGAACACTGCTGCAGGCAGCAATGTTTTCCAGACCCACAATAAAATTAAATTTCGAGCGTTCTTAAATACAAAGTGATTCACACTTTCAAAAGCCAAACAGAAACAGTAAATTTGTAAACATTGCCCACCAAACCACTTAAGACTCAATTCTATCTGCTGCTGTGAAGTCTGTGTGCTTCATGATCTCTTTGCTGATGGACCAAGGAAAAGGCAGCACCTGGTACAGGTGCAGGATGGCTCTTGGTCCCAGGTGCTGCACTGGATGATGCTGAAATTCCTTCAGTGTCTCTGTGATCAAGTTTGTGTCTGCAGTGTTGTCTATGATAGTATTATGGATTAGATATTTTTCAGAAATGCTTATTTCATGGAAGTTAAAATTATGCTAATTAAAATCTCATAGAAAATTTTACACTTTGAGATGAAAGATGTGTATGTATATATAGAGATAAATGGTAAAGAGTAATAGTATTTCACCTACTGTGTCATTCAGATCAACATAAACCAACACAAAGTATCTCAATCTTCCCTTTTAAGTCAATCTGATTATAGGCATTCTGTTCTTTGATTAATGACAAATTTGTTTACAAGACACATTTAAAATGTTCCTACATGGCTTTAGCATTAAATCTCTTCAATTAAGGCTACAAACCCTCTTTTACATTTTAATATTTCAGTATTATTGAAGGCTGTTGAAACTGACGAGAAAAGCTCATAAATATTATTTGGAGTAATTCACAGAGATGAAGTTTTACAATGTTCTCATCTTAAGTCTTTCATGAAAATAATCGGCATTGTCATTACTGGTGATCATACCTCTGTATTTCAGGTGCTGCAGAGATAGGGAAAATCTGTATTTGCATATTAGAGCCCTAGTTCATTTTCATATGAGAGAAATTCAGACTTACTACTTTTGTGTGAAGGGACAAGGCATAACTGCCCATTCCAAACCATTATTCAGGTGGGTTACCTCCTGTGTTGTAGAAAATTACATGTTCTCAGCTTCCTGTGACCATTTCGAGTGGTAAGGACGTATTTTACACAGCTTGCTCAAACTCATTCCAGTCACTGAATAAAGTGTATAAAGTGGCCACATAGGATTGCATTCATATTTTTACAATCTAGTAGCTAAGTCTTCATTTGGCAGAGCAGTACTTCTATTGCTTTTAATTGTCTTTTACATCAATACTGAAGGTAAAACATCCTATGAGTGGGAATGTAGAAGCCACTAGAGGGAGAAAAGGTTACCAAAGCTGGAGATTCTCGTGATGGACTCTGTACTTCCATATTAAACACTGTCTTCCTTGGAATTTTCATTACACGTGAGTTCCTGGATGCAGTTCTGCTCTAGCAGAGCTGCTGTGCAGATAAACAGTGATGATCACAGCATGTAATTCCAAAAAATATGCTGTACTGTACAATGCTAGTGGGGGGTAGTATGGGCATAAACTACTTCCAGATTTTATAGCTGCACTTACGAAACATTTGTGAATTGTACAGCATGCAAGAGCAGATGTGAGAAAATGTTCGTGAACATATCTATTTAAAATTACACTTTCAGAAATGATCCTGGGATGTGCTTCTTGTGAGTAGGAATCGATATGACATTTCAGATCTCAGGTTACAAGCAAGTAAACATATTTTTTTTGAGCTTTGTTTTCTCTTTAGTGATCATGTTTTCAGCTCGCAGACTAGAATTGTGATTATTTTGTGATAATTGGCAAACCCACTTTTAAAATATTAATTTTCTTTAGTCTGCTATAATGTATTTTAAAATTCAATATAAGTGTGAATTGTAGAAAATAGTTAAAAACGCCTAATTTTGTTGTTAGTGGATAGCATGAGGTTTTTCTTGTTTCCTTTAAAATGTTGTAATTATGAATTATCTCCAAATTACTGAACACATACTTTCATAATTGCTGTATATTTTATTTTTTTTTCTAAAACTTTTTTTAAAAGTTCCTGTGCATGGCAAGAAGAGAACTAAATCAGGGAGATTTTGGTTCTAGTCCACCTCTCTTGACTGATACTTACTAGAAGATATCTCTGGCCCTGTGCACCTCTCATTTTGTTCCCTGTACTGAACTTCACATTTCTGTTTTTTCTTAAAAGATGATTCACACAAACAGATTTCTATTGAACCACCTAATGAGAATTTTTTTGTGATATCCATGTCTTCTGCAGGTCTTAGATGAAAACAAGCAGGGAGAGGAATGATGATGTTGCTGAAATTTACTGAAAAGACAAATCATGGAAGGCAAGGTGCCTTTCAATCTGAGAACAGCTAAGGAAGATTTCTGGTGACAAGAAGCTTTAAATTGTTCTAAGATTGGTGCTGGGTAGGGGTGTGTGCTCTGGTGAGGTCTGTGTGGAGCCTGGTTATGGTTTCAGTGGGAATGGAATAATTCCTTCTTTTTTTTTTTTTTTGTTGTTTGTAATCCCAGTTGCACTGTCCTACTTTTGCTGTTGCAGTGCTCTTTCCACCTTCTTTAGCATGCCACTAAGTCCCAGTCACTTACCTGCTTGCTCTTGTGCATGGTTTTTGGGTGACGCAAATGAAAAGCACCATAAGCAATAAGAAAACATCAGGGGATGTTAGAATTGGCAAGGGACTTAAGAAAGTGCTGAACAAGGAAGCATTCCTTTCCCTCTAGACTAAATTAATAATATAAATACATTTGATTTTGTTCAACCCTCACTCTGTTTTCAGGCTAGCGCCTGGCCAAAAATATGTCCACCCATTACTGTTTTAAATTAAGTTTTACTGGGAAAATACCCCCTTTTCCACTGGAAGGCTTCACAACAGTCAGTTAAGTCTTTGAGTTCTCTTTCCATAAGGAGACAATCCTAGGCATTGACCTCTCACCATTCTCTTTTTAGAAAAAGAAAGTCTGTTTTAATAGTGTGGCAGTAAGTATAACATTGAAGATCAAAAGAGGTTTTACAGCCTGGGCCTGAAAACTAGCATTTGGGTCCTGGGTTTATTCCAAGTGACTATGACAAACCTATTGAAATATAATTAAAAAGCTTTGTAAAATATGGGGTATTGACTTTTAGAAATCCTTTACTATTAGAAATCCTTTACTATTTCACATATTTCACTATTTCACTTCTTTCTTGATCACACTGTTGTTTGTGCTGATGAAAAGTGTGAATTTGTAGTTGGGTCCTCTTCGTAGATCTTAGAGGAAGACAAAATAGAAAATCTTATTTTATGAGACTCACTGGACAGTAGTACTGCAAAGGTGTATTTTTTTTCTAAACAATAAAATATATATCAACTGCTTGGTAACCTTCATTCATAATTTAAGCCCCTGAATGTATTGTAAAAATGCAGCAGACAGATGATAGGTAAGGAGTACTATAGGGTTCACAAAGGCATCTTTCCTTGCCAGTCTAGTTTGTGGGCAACTATTGTTCCTCTGAACTCAGAAGTTTTAACTGTAACTACTTCAGAGTTGTCTTTGCTTCCAAATCAAATGTTACTGAAAAAGATACACTGTCCAAGTTGGTGGTTTTTTTTTTTTTGTTTTTTTTTTTTTTTTTGTTTTTTTTTGTGAAAATCTGTAATTTGCTTCAGAGCCAAGAATTGCAGTTTTTTTACTGTTGGTAACTGGATGGTGAACTAACTGCAAAAGAGATATTTTAGATGCAAAGACAATGTTGGCAAAGCTCTGTGGTTCCCATATTTTTTTTTTGTTGTATAATTACATGGTTTTTTCCCTTTCCTTTAGAATTCTGTTTGCTCACTAGCTTAAATGGTTCCACCACAGCTGTTTTGAAAGCAGAATTAATGGCAGCTGGATTGCTATTCTTGTGCAGTACAAATTAATGTTAAATTTTGAGTTTATAGGCTTCCATCTGATTTGAGATCTACCTATATACCTTAAAGAGAACTCAAGAAAAATCCAAAACAGCAAGCGAGACCTGGGAATTTGCTAATGTGAATTAATTTCCAAAGAGGCTTCTGTAGGAAATAGGTCCTCTGAGTTTTGCTGAGAGAAAATGAAAAACAACTAAATATTTAGTAATACCATGCAGCCTTTTTATATGAATTTTAATCTTCTAAAATTATTTTAAAAATGGTTCTAGGATCTTCAAAGTGTATGAAAAGCCCAAATAATGCTGGCTGTGTTTCTTTGAAAAAGAAATTAGATAAGATCTGGACAGTAAATATCTGTAGAGCGATACTGACTTCTGTGAAATGACCTCATTTCAAATTTGTGTACCAGAAAGAAAATGGCTTGGAAAAAAATATTTAGCACAGAGTGAATTGAAATAATGAAAAAATGGCTAATATTTATGTTTTAAACATAAAAGTTTTGAGATGGGATATGATAAAGTTATTGTCTGTGCTAGGAAAGACCTGAATTCCTTGAAGTTAAGAAGATTTGGAGGAGAAAAGGAGTTGTAAAACACCAGTTTTTCACTGGACAAGAAATAGGGCCATATGGAATAAAGATCTTTAATTAACAGAAATAAATATGGAATTGATGAAACTTATAAACTTGTAATTTTGGCATTCCTGCTATCACTTGACTTGCATATTCTGCAGTTTAATAGCGCAGAGAGAAAACACCATCTAATTGTATTTTCTGTGTAGTTTCATTTCATACCTACTAATGTTTGTCCTGAGAAATACTACATCTTTCTCTGTACTTAGTGATATTATTTTTGTTTTAAGCCTCAATCACCAGTCGCTTGCTTTTCAATCAGAAGTTGGCTTAGTCTTATCCTGTCCAAAAGTTTTTTCATAATTGTAATATAATTGGTTGCTGTACTATTATTTTTGAGATAGGTTATAAGCAGTTTTTAAAATGTGTGGACAGACAATGTACTCGTAAGGCTTCTTTCTTTTTTTTTTTCTTTTATGATGATTCATGGTGAGAGTTTTGTTACTGATTATTTGGCTGCACTGAATTAATGTTCACAGCTAATGCCTACCTCGTGCTCAAGATGATTTGAAACTAGTTGTTATGTCCTATTTTGTATTTTTCTTCACATTTTCCCATAGTGTAATAAGGTCTTTCTGTTGCTCTGCAATTTCCAACTACCAGGCTTCCAACTTATAGAAGATACTTTGATCTAGTTACACTGAGAAAATGATCTTACTTTTTTATATGCATAAAAAGCACCAACTTTTTTTTTTTTAAGTGATTAGGGTAGTACTGAAGTATAGATGGGTTATATTTATGCCTAATGTTTTTAGTACAGGAGACAAGCATTAAATTTCATGTACTTGGATGTTCATGTCAGGACAGTCTCTTTTCTCAATGTTCCTGGAGTCCATATAGATATTATATGAAATTTTGCAACATTCTTTATTGTATCATGGGCCAAACTGGCATTTAAAATGCCATTGTAATGGTTAGAAGGGAGTGAAATGTGTCATTATAATCTGATCAGTAAAGTATTCTTAAAAGTCATCAAATCTGTTGATCGGCACTGGTGAATATGGCATTGGAATTCTTTGTCATCCTGGTGTACTGCAAAAAAAAATTACAGGAATTGCAGTGTAATTAGAGCCTGCAGAAAAGCTGACAGTAAAGTTTGAATGAAGATAGACATTTTTTAATTAACCCTCTGTAATCTACTGGGGTTCTGTGAGGTGCTGTCCCTCCATGAAGATGACAGCAGTGCAGGGCAGCCTGAAGGGTGTCACTTCATTCTGCTTTGGCTACAGCACCTGGACTTCTGTGCCCCAGGATTTACTGTGACAGACCAGGGGATGGGACTGCAGCCAGCTCTGTTCCCAGTCCCCCCCACCAGATTCCTTTATCTCTTTCAGAATACGACAAGTCCTCACCCAACATATCCCATATTTCAATCTGTGCTGTTCTCAGGCCCCACAGCCCCTTCTTTTACAAGAACTCTGAGTTTCACTGCCAGTTTTGGGTGGGGGCACGCGATGCTGGCAGGTGGGATGAGGGGCAAAGGGGGGTCAGGACCTGCTGTGCCCTGCACTGCTCCAGAGGGACGGGCAGTCAGGACAATGGATGCTTAGGGTGGGAGTGGGCAAGAGAGGAAAACAAAGTCACACAGTCCAGAGGAGCCTTTGAGACTAATATTGATGACACATTAATATTTGCATCAGCTGCTTTTTTTTTCTGTGATCCTTCCGCTGGTTTTTGAGATTTTGTGTGCTTTTTTGGCATTACTGTGACATCCCTGTTTCTCATCCATTTTCAGAAAGGTCTAAATCAAGAACTTCCTTTCTGAAGTCTTAAACCTGCATTCTTTTTAAAGATGAACTGCCAATCCAGACTGACCCTTCTGCTGAGGGGCTCAACAGCCAGGATTGAATTTGGCACATTTTGAATATCCACAGAAGTTTCAGATTATATGGTCAATGTATCTGGGTTCCAAATTGTTATGCATTTCACCATACAAAGTCACAGAATCAAATCTAAAAACAGTGGGAGTTTTTAAAAGCTTCAGTAGCTAGAAATATGACAAATTAAAATTTGGTGATTTTATAGTTAGTATGATTAAGTTCTGTGACACACAGAATGTGCTGAATTCTATTGAGCTCCTTAATTAGTTGAGCTCCTTAAATTGAGGCAAGCAGTTCTGTGTGACCATTCTGGAATGTGCATGTTCCTTTGGTATTCTCTTAAAAGGCCAGCCCATAGGGTAGTGTACTTGTTCCACCTGAACAGGAGGAAGAACATTTTTCTATGAAAATCAGTGCTCACTGGTAATGATATTTTTGTCTTAGAGCTCTTAGAACTTTGTTCATCACATTTAATTACTTTCTTATGCTTTTTTTTTTAATAAAACATTTGAACTTTCAAAACTATTTCACTCAAATCTTGTAAGATTAACTTTTGTTGTGAAACGGTTTGGAAAACACAGTTCTATAAATGCAGATGATCAGGCTTGTCTCTTTTTTAAGCATTTTTGATTATTAGCTTCCCTTCTTATATTTTACTTTTCCTTCTTGCTGCTCTTCCACAGAGCAGGCAAAATCTCTGTCCCCTCAGACTTTATCCCTTTAGTTTCCTCTCAAGATCGCAAACTATAATGTGTTTTCCATGAAAAGTTGTAAATTTGCTGGAGGCTGGCCTAAAGCCTCACAGTTTTTCTTTCTCCTTTTCTCCCCTTTCTGGATCCCTGCTTCCAGCTCACTGTATTTTTTCATTGTCAGGGATGCCTGAACTCCTAACAAAAGTTTCCCTCTTCCTTAGTTTCTTTCATTCCAATACCTGCCTGTGTCCTTCCTTACTAACCACTTCCTGCACCTTCAGCTTTAGAACTGGTACCTGAGGGAAGTTATTAGTAATATCCAGACAATAACTGTATAGAGGCACAAAGTCTGTTTAGCACAAAATGGAAATTTCAGGTTGTTGCATATAACAATTTGTTACAAAGTTATAGTACTCCATAAGTGCATTTGCTGGAATATGAGGGAGCACATAGCTATATATCATATATATATATATCTATATATCTATATATATATATGTATATGTATATATATATGTATATGTAGAGAGAGAGAGTGAGCTCATGCTATGGCTGGGAATTCCTTTAAGCTAATTGAAGATGTGTTCTGAAGGTGTTTGGTTTCTTTGTGTTCTGAATAATTGATCAGGTTTCATCTACTTTCTCAGTGCACTCAGGCTCCAGGTTACAGTCACATATTGGCTGTCATAGTTTCACGTTGAGTTTCTTTGGTAATTCCAGCTTAAAAGAGTTCCTGTCGTGCTCAGGCTGGAGTTGGCAGTGAATATCCTGAGTTGTGCTGGCATGGCTGTCTGTGGATGTGCCTTAGGAACAGGATTATTGCCTTCTGTAAACTCTAGTTTACTGTTAGTGGAGATGAGGGCACAACCTGCTGCAATTTGTGAGCTTGCAGGAGTGGTCAGAGGTACATGCAAAACCCTTAAGCTGCCACAGCTGTTGAAAATCTTATCTGGAACTGCTGCCTAACTTGTTTATCAGTTAAAAATACTTTTAAGAGCCCATCCTTTTTTGTTGTATCTTTAAATAATTAGAGTGGTGCAAATCATCTTATATTGGAACCTTTGTGTTCTTTCTGTCCATCTGTTTGCAGTCTAACATGAGTCACATCCTTCTTCACTCCTTCTGCCTTGCTAATACATGAAGTACAACATTTTCCACTTTCTCATTTGTACTTGCACACCATTTTTGTTCTCAGGCAAAAACTGTTCTCACTTGGACACGTTCACAAAATGCTGCTATATCAGTCCTCCCCTGCTGACCTGTTTTCAGTGCTCTCCTTGTCATATTTGAACTTGACATTTCCTCTTACCCTAAAAAAAAGGGTGGTCTAGTAATATATTAAAAAACCTGACCCCATTAATTGTCCTTTTTTCTCTTACAATTATACATTAACTGGTATTTCAATCCATTCTAATTTTTACTTTTTTATAAGAGTAGAAAAAAGAATGGATTTTTTTAGAGCATCAGTACTTTAATTCCTTTAATCCATTGTTGTTTTTCCTCTCCATCTGCCAAATCATAACAGGATGAAGGCTTTTAGAGATATGTTCTTTTATACTTTCACCATGATAGATAGCAGTAGCAGGGTGACAAGTACCTGCATTGCAAATAGGAGAGGATGTGTTGCTGTAGTACATAGCTTTTACTGATCAACTTGTTTTCGCAAATTTCTGTGTTTCTTTGGTTGGCTTCTGGTTTCCTAAAATTTCTGAGGTGAAGGCACTTAGTAAAATGTTAGGCAGGCTTTAGTTTCTAATTCTGTTCTTTGATAGAATTTCTTAGATTTTCTCGACTATTTAGATATTTTTAGAGTTTCATAGGTTTAGCAACACTGTTTTTGGAAGAGAATGTTTAAGGTGGGATAATAAACAGTTCTAGGGCTTATAGGCAATCTGTACTCAAAAAAAAAAAAAGCTAATCAACCCTAGAGCCTAATGTTGGTGTAGCAAATTTCAGTGTTTTAGGTCGGCAGCTAACAGAGAATGAAACAGGGCATTTTTCATAGAGTGGTTTGGGTTGGAAGGGACTTTAAGATCATCTCTTTCGAAGCCCTCTGCCATGGGCAGGGACACCTTCCACTGGACCAGCTTGCTCCAACCTGGCCGTTTTTTTGTTCTGAAATGTTTGTAATTAATTTAGTGGTTTTTAATATCTGTTTAATAGTGTAATAAAGGCTTTTAGAAGTACAATGATTTCTTTGTCTGACAGGCTGCACAAATGACATTAATATCAGTCATTTCACTAACAATCTCTCTGTGCTCAAATACTGTGGGTTTCTTTAGCCATGCTGATCAGTACATTCTAATTTCACTGGCTGTTTTCTGTTATGGATGCTTTTATTTCCAGCTCTTCAGAGTCCCCATGAAAAACATTTGCCAAAATGGTGCTGTTTGCTTAAGATACGTGATTCTTTCCTTATTTGTGTGCATGTGTGTATTCATAGCCATTTTTTAAATTGATCTGGAGAAGGAGGTCTGCCTTCATAGTCTGAATGTCTGGAATAGAGTCAAGAAAAGATGAAAAGGGAGACTTCCAAGGAAATTAAGTACGTGTGAATTGCAGTCTTTTTGGGCTCTTTAGTAATGCCCTCCTTAATTTCCTAGATGATTAATTTAATTTTTTAGAGCAAGGAAGAGATTTTTGTCAGTTGAAAATATTTCCTTAATTGCAGTTGTTATCCAGATGGGTTTGGGAAATGGTTAGCTCAGTGCATTTTTATATTTTGTAATCATTGCTTAAGCATTGTTTTATTCCCCAGGTCTCTTTTATCTTAACCAGTTCTTTACTGTTCCACCCAGGGCTCAGTAGTCAGTTTTGCATAACAATGTCAAAAACCATAAATAAAAACTTTGATTGGATACTAATTTGCTTTCTCTTTTCTAATACCACACAATTTACAAGTGGTTTTTGACCGCTCTTCTTCTTTCTCTTTGTTATGCTTCTGACCACAAATAGGTAAGCAGCATTTGTTTGCAAAATGGGGCATCTGGTGATAATTAATCTTATCTAAAATCTGCTTCTCAGTGGAATCTAATTAGATTTGTCTTTAGGCAGTTGGTTCCTCTTCCTTCAATTTGTAATGTTACAGTTTCAAAAATTTTTTGAGTGCATGTTATCATGGTGCTTGTCTTAATCTCCCAGAATCGTATATGGCAGTTTCTACTATTTAAATAAATGCTGGACAGTTTATATTCTCTTTTGGGGGTTGAAATAGAATGAAAAATGAAAATGTATTTATTATTCTGAATAGATTTGTATGCTACTGATAGTTTTTTCATTTTTTTCCTTTCACCCTTTTACTTTCAATGAAAGATGGAGTTCTCTCAGATGACGTTCTACTTTTAAGAAACACATCAGACCATTAAGCATCCATACTGTGCAACTGTTTCATTAGTTTCAAAGTACCAATTGTACTTGCACTAATGATGCCATTAATTTGCTGAGTTGTTGGTAGCCTGAGAGTTTTATCCCTAGTTCTCAGATTAAAAATGAAAAAAATTAAAAATCACAGAACTAGCGTGGTCATACTTGACTAGTGGTGAAATTCAGTAGATATATATATATATATATATATATATTCATGTTGTTCTAACAGAAACATCCCTTAAGAAGGAGCCTTGTTAATGTTTTGATCAGCTGTGCAGCAACAGTGATGGGTACTGCTGAGTTTAGTCAGGGGTTGAGGTGAAATTCACTGTGTGGCACAGATTACTGCACCAGGTGTAAGCTTTCCATTCACACAGGAAAGGCTGTGAAGGATGAGGCAGGTATGAACCACCTCAACAGTACCTGCCTGGATGAACAGTTGATTTTTAAAGGTGCTCAAAAAGACAGGAACTGTCCTTATTCCACTGGGTGTTGCTTGTCAACATCTAGAGAGAGCAATTTTTCTCTCTTCACATTTATGTAATCATTTAGCAAAAGCCATCTTAGGTTGTTTCTACTACCTTTTAAAATGCTCATAAAACCTTGGAAGCTAATATCCTGTCACTAGATTTTCAGGTTGCTTTGGCAGAACCTGCCCAATTTTCAGCCAATTGAAAATAAAACAAACCCAAACCAAACCCTTAGTAAATTGAAAATTGTGAGGGAAAGAGATTTAATAGAAAAATTGATCACTTTTAATACTGAATGAAGTTGAACTCTCAGTCTTGTTGAGGGGATGAACCCTGCTGCATACTTTGGATCCAGATTCCTGTTTTGTCTTGACAATTCTTTGAGCTTGAAAAGGGAATCTGTTGAGAACACTGATGATGGCCAGAGCCCAGTTGCTATAGAACAGTGTTATCTCCATGAGGATTAGCAAGCAGGCAGACATCTCCAGGCTGTACAGTGCTCTGGCTGCTCTTCTCTGCTTTGTATGAGTGGTTGTTGGCATGAGGCTGTGAGGATGAGAAATTTGTGGTTGTTCTTTTGAATAACGTGACCTGTATAGATTTTCTGATGAGTGATCAAAGGAAGACCAAAATATTTCAGAAATTGGAGCACAGAAACTTGCCCAAAGGAAGAAATGAACATAAATAGAAAATTTAATAAATATTACAAATCTGCCAAATCAGCAATTATGAAAGTACTAATAAATATATTTTTAAGCTTACTATAATGAAGAAAGATGCTGACATGAAACAGAGAGGAACTTGCTCTGATTTAAAGTCTTTTATTTTCTAAAGCAAAAAAAGCACCAGTAGACAGGGAGGAATTTTCCCTACATTGAATGTTACATTGAAAGGAATCCAAAATTTCAGGCACATAATCACAAGGTTTTGTAATGTAGTGAGTTTATGTACATCTGCTTAGCACCAGTCACCGACTGTGTGCCTAATTTTAGGTTCAAGCTTACACTTTGCCATTTGGAATAAACTGGATATGTGCATGCTGAGTAGCTTAACTGACATCTGGTGACTTTTTAGGGAGAAAGTGTATGATTATGGGGACAAGAGAAAACCATTAGATTTAATTACTGCAGCACCAATTCTAGTAATGGAACATCCAAGTGAGGGAGTTGCTTTCTTCAGAACAGAAGTTCCTGCAATTTTGTACTGAGTGATTTAAGAAGTTGGACTTTGCAGTAGCAAGGCTTTAAAAAAAGAGTAGTGAAAGTAAGATTTTTAAAAATGTAGAGAAATGCTCTAAGAGAAGCTGGGTGAGATGATTTCTGGGATGGCAATTTCCTATGGAAAATGCAAATATTTTTTAGCTAAAAAGTTTCCACTTAAGACAGGAAAGAGGCAGGATGGTCTTGCTTTTATTACTGACATGTATCGTGTACATTTTAGCAACCTGATGACTCATGTTAGTAAACATGAGCAATAAATTAATGCTGAATATTTAAGATATTTGATTTAAGACTGGAAAAGTCAACTTGAATGAATTTTAGGATGTGATTTTACAGGGGAATGGCAAATGACGAACTTGTTTTGAAATTGTCCTGCTGTTAACATTTCCTTAAAATTCAGATCTCACTACGATCAGCAATGTATTAAAATTAAAGAAGTAAATTAATATATATTTTGTGTTTTGTTTAGGGTGCAAAATTTGGACATTCAGTGGGATTAAATCAGGCTCCTCCTCCACGTTCTTCTGCTCGAAGATCATTTGGAAGATCGAAGCGATTTAGTATCACTCGCTCTCTGGATGACCTTGAGGTAATTAACTTTCACTTAAGGTTTAAAAGTGAGCCTTAGAGAACTAACAGTAGATAATTGCTGAAAGGAAGTCAGTAATGTATTAGTGTAATAAAGTTACTTACTATCATATGACATTTTTGTGATGGGAACACAGATTTCAGGTATCAACCTGTCTTTTTCAATATTCCTTTAATAGCTTGCATAGGTGCCAGCAGTGGGGAATTCTGACTTTTTTTTCCCTATCACAGTTGGTCCTGTATAAATCCAAACAATACACTTTTGCTGATCAAAATGTTCATAATGTCTCAGAAATTAATGTATCTTGATGTGTAGAAAAATCGAATGTTCATCATGTATTTTTGTTCAGCTGATGAATTTTGGCAGCAGTTGAGGAAAGGGAATTCCTAATCAACTTGGTGATTTTGGTGTAATATTAAGTGTAATATTTTACATCTGGTGTAACATCAGCTGATGTCTGGCTCTCAAAACCGTATTAGCTTTGGAGAAAACAAGGAATGAAAAGCCATCCTCCTGTTCTGCTGTAGGAACCACCTGCAGGAATATGGCTTCATTATATCTTTGCTCCTAGTGTGCCTCCTCAGGCAGTGATGTGAAGGTGAATGGAAAGATTCTTCCCTTACCCCTTTACCCTGCTTTTTTGGAGGAAGGTTGGTGACTGGGGAGAAACAAAAATCTGTGCAGAGCTCTTGGCACAAGAGCCATGGAATACAAATTACACCACTCTTCAGCATGGGAGGGAGCGTGGCACACTGAGCCCTCTAATTGGGAAGGAGGTGTTTAAAAACCATTTGAGATGGGAGGAGGAAAGAAGGAGATGCTGAGTTTTCTGCTGTGGGAAAATGTAGGAAGAATCAGTGCAGTGGATTTTTGGGAGCAGAATATATGGAGGTGCTTCTGGCATGTTTAGGGAATGCAGGTAGGAACTATAATTACTTATTTCTCAGATGTTTTTCTATTTTTCTGGTTTTTGTAGTGGTCTGTTTTTGTGTTCTCTGAAGCTTATAAGTGTCTTGCTTTTTATTCTAGTTGTGGAAAATACTTAATTTCTTTGCACTCATAACTTTAATGCAGTAACTGCGTAACTTAAACACAACAAGAAGCTCAGGATTAAAGGGGTTTGGGAACCATCTAGCTACATCTTTCTTAATCAGAAAATGGTGATTCTTCCAAGTTGAAAAAGTTTGCTGTTAAATATATCCAGTTTTGACAGAATTTCTGGTTGCAGTAAGAGCGAATTCCCTCAGAATACCGAAGAGTCTAGTGCTAGTAATTCACATGCAGCAGGAAAAACATAGTTCTTTCCACAGTCTTCCAGACTGAAATTTCATGCAGGTTTTTTGCACATCTTGTGTTTTGAGTGTCCTAATCATGAAAAATAAAATTTAATTTCTGTTGCTGAAGCTGTTTCACATTGTGTAAATATTCATTTAAATAGGCACTTGGAACGTTCCATTAATTTCAGAAAGATACGATAGTTACTGGCCTAAAAAGTCCCTTTCCCCCCTCATTATGTCCTAGTTGGTATTTGTTATTTTATGTAAACAGAGCAGCACCAACAGGAGTGATTAAGAGTTGATCTGTGTCCCAACGTTCTCATTGCTACTGCAGTTACTTTGGAAGGGGAAGCTTTCATTTTAGGTCACAATATGAATTGGACAAAGGGATGGTCTGTACTCAAATCTGTATTTGGATGAATTCCCTTACTACATGTAGCTATGTGGGTGTGGATTGTTCTCTGTTCAACTACTTCTTTCCACTTTTTTTTTTTGTTCTGCATGCTGTTAGAGAATGATATCTTAGATATCCCAGCCACCAGGAGAAACAGCAATCCAGAGGAGAATTCCAATGGCTTTTTAGGTCAAAATAAAACGTTGTTGAGGTCTTTTAATTTTGGTTCAAACTTCAACAGTGCTGCTTCAACGCTAGTCCCAAGTGCTCTTACACTATGTGTAGAACACAATGTTGTTAGTGCATGTTTAGTTTATTTCAGCCCGTCTATTTAGGGTTGGTGGAAGAGAAAATAACAATAGCAGGAAATTCTTAGAGACTCCACCTTTGGAATAATGACCATGAATGTATTGTATAGGCTACTTGCTTGCTTTTGTGTTCATTTCAGTTATCTTAGCAGAATGAGTAAGGTAATAATCCAAACATGAAATTTGGAAGTTAATACGCTTCTCTGAGCTTGTGGGTTTGATTCCTGCTGGCATCCAAATTAATCTTCTAAATTGAGCAGTGTGAGTTAAGTTCCATGGAGTTTAATTTTTGGGTGTTTGCTGAACACTGTTCATCACTTACAGGTTTAAAAAGGCTGTATTTGGATTTTTTGTTGAAGTACGAGCAGCGTGTGAAACACCAGCTGTCAGTGTTGCTGACTGCTGCCATAAGGTGGCGTGATTTCTTTGAAATTTGTTATTTATTTTTCAAAATATCTGTCCAAGATTACAGCATATTCACAGATATCTTGATAAATAAAAACATGATTTCACGAGAAAATGTCACTTTTTCTTCTAACATGTTAGATTATGTCTGGCTATATATGCACAGACAGAATTCTTGTAGGATTAGAATTAATGGTATAGTTACCCCTCCTTAGGTATTTTCCTCTTACCTGCAGAAGTTGTATTATACATAGAAAAAAACCTGTCAGTTTTGTTGGATTAACATCTAGGTGCTTTTTTTACTAACAGAAACTGTATACAAGATTATTTTAAAAATGCAGGGATCAAAATGGAATGAGAGTGCAAAATTAATGGTGCAGTTTCATAATTGTGGTAGGGAAAAAATGTTTCACAAAATAGAAAGTGCACAGTTTTATTTCTGAACTGTGGAAAGTGTGCTTGTTCACAGCAGGACTAATTATGATTAATTATTCTTTAGATTGGAAATTAATTCAGAAAATGAGTGTGCCTAGTATGTGCCTGAGTTGTTTTCACAAGAAATGTATTTAGAAAATTTTCTTTATTAAATTACAAGAAATCAGGTTTTGTTAAGAACAGATTTATGTATTATGTAGCAATAAATTTTCCTATGTGAATAACTTGTTGTTAAGAAATAGTGTCCATTAACAACCATGTTAACGTTCAGTGATTTGGACCAATTTTACTTTTTAGCATATTTTCTCTTTCATATTTTCAAGGCGTAACTTAAGCTAAAAGGACTTTATGATTATTTAATGTTTGGCTTAACAAGAGGGCATGATCCTGTCTTTCTTCCCACTTTTCTTCCCTGTAGGTAAATGCCATTATTCTCATCCTCTTGCACAGTTCTGTTCTGGAAAATATGTTTATAAATTTGTAAACACATTAAAGGTGTCTCTGTGAGACTGCAGGCACTAGAACACTACCCTTGTAAAAACTCACCTTAAACACAATAATTGTGATTCTTCTATTCATCATGAGTTTTTGTTAACATTTTCAACTGTAGCCCATTCCACTCATCTTTTAATTTTTCTTGAAGTCTGTTAAAATGGGGGAACCTTGCAGTATTTTCTTGAAGTCAAAAAAATTAGGTTCTTCCTCGCCAAGAAGAGCATTCAAAGCTGTTTTTTCCTGAAAATAATTTTGCTACTTGTACTTTTTGTATCTCTGTGGTTAAAAATAGAGTCGGATAATGAGAGACATAATCTCTTAGGGAAACAAGTGTCAAATTCTTTAAGTATTGTTAAATAATCATTTAATGCAGAGATATTTTAAAAATTAAATATGATTTAGTTCTTTAAATATCAGGACAAGAAAAGATGGCTGTTGCAGCTTTTCTTCTTGTTTTCATCCTGTTTTGGAAACCTTAAAGCTATATTGTGTATTATGACAACATTTGTTGAGTCAAATTTCTGGAGTTTAGTAATGTTTTCAAAGTTGGAACGTATCATGTATTCTTTTTAAAACTCAGTGTGAGGACTTTTGTTAGAATGTTCCATCTTAATTATAACCATTAATAATGTGGTGTTATTATAGATAATAATGCTTGATTTTCTTTTTCTGTTTTGTTAATTCTACTGAATCAACTTTTTGCATTTCATCTTCTCTTTGAAAACATGCAGCACATCTCTTTGGTATGAGGATTTTACACTAATGGATGACATGTCTCTGCTGGATATTAGCTTTGGATATCTGTGGGTGGCAAAACTCCCCCTAAATACTCGTTTGATTTAATAAGGAGTTTTTAAGTGGGTACCTGTTTTTGTTTGACTGATTTAAATGATCAGACTAAGCTTACACAGGGAGATAATAGCTTATACTAGACCAAGTAGCATACTAGGACAGTCAGACAAGATCTAAACATGCCTCAAGCTTTTCCCACCCTCTCATATGTTCTAATAGAAAGTATTACCTCTTCCTGCAGAGGTTGTTTTATTGATGTTCTTAGATCATCACATGGCCACAATGCCACCACTGTGGTGAGTATAAGTACATGATTTAAATCAAGAGGCCTCTTCATTCTCAGCTTATAACAATGAATTCAAAATTGGAAAAGAATGTATAGTTTTGTCTTAGATTTCACCAATTTGTTAAAAATAAATATGTTCTACTGTGTACTCACTTTTAAGTACTGCATCTTTGGCAAGATTTTGTCCAAATTTTTATCTTAAGATATAACCAAACAATTAGCAGTTTTGCTGCCAGCTTTCATAATAGGAGGAGGAAAGGCCAGTTGTGAAATAGCATGAGAATGTGCATGCATGAGACAATCTCCATTTTTGTATGTAAAAGGCAGTACTGTATTTTTAGCATGCTGATAATGAGTTCCTAAAGGCTTAATCCAGTCTCATATATTCTGAAGTCTGAGTGCTCCACTGTGTTGGAAACTTCATGGACCTGTGCCCACAGATGAGCTTCTTGATTCTCTTTTCCCTTGGCACCAGGGGTCAGCTTCTGGAACCGTGATTAGTGCTTAGTGATTTCAGACTCCCTGACTAGACTGGCTCAGACCCTCTTGCTGAACCTTGATGTCTAGCTGTAAATAGTGTGAGTCAGGCATGACATTACACATTGATGCTTTTACCTTGAATTACTGATGTGGTCATGGAGCTAATCAGTAAGACTTTGAAAACATTCAGTGGTTTGTGCCAGGCATTCTTTTTCTCTGTTCAGACCCTGGGCTGCTCCAGTCCTGGCTGGAGTTGTTCACCTGCTGGGCTGCACACCTGTGCTGGTAAGTGAAACACTGCCAGGACCTGGGGGCAGGCAGGGGATTGCACTGTCTGGACAGTCATGCTGTCCAGCATCATTTGGTTTGACATTTGATTCTATAGACTGCTCTATTAAGAATTTCAGACTCTCCAGCCTGCTCTAGAGGATCATCCTCAGGCTTTTACTTTGGCAAGTGGGATCTTATCAGGTAGTTTATCTCTTTGAAGAAGGAAACATACTAGTAGTATGCATTTTATTTTTCTTTACAGACTGTGCTCTAGCATTACTGTCAGGCTTTTGGTGGTATAATTTAAAAATGCTTTTCACTATCTGCTCTTAAGTTTACATTTATAGACTTTATCATGGAAAGTTCTTGTGCTCCTCACACTGTTTTGTAAAGTATCTGACAAAGGTGGGTTGGTCAACAGGTCAATACAGTTGGGGGCAACCTCTTTATTGTGAATTTGAGGTACTTGTTTCTACATACAATTCAGAATGTTAAACTGTGCTTTCTTTCCCCCCAGACACTGAGAATAGTGGGATTTATTTTCCATTACTGCAATTGATAAAATGACCATCCTTCAGTAATATTACTGTTTACTGTTTTCTCCTGCTTTTGGGTTATTTTCTTTACTTCAAATTTTGGAGAAATTTGCCATGTAAATTTGCATGTAAAAAGCAGAGTAGTTAGAGAATGTGCTTGAGAGCTGAGTCTCATCTCTGCTTTTTTGTGAGGTGCATATGGGCAGTGCTTATCACTGCAGTGCTCACCCCATGCTGTGGGGCTTGAGAAGAAACCAGCAGTGTTGCCTAGGATGGATTCCTTAGGGAATTAGGTCCCCATGTGTGCAAAGGCAGTTGGCACTGTACAGAGAAATTTCTTTTTGAGGAGGCAATCAGTAGATTGTCTGACCTTGTCTGACTCTGCCACTCAAGTGCTGTCCAAGCCTGATTGCCTCCAGGCTTGGGTCTCCAGCACAAGCCCATTTCTGCCACCAGAACCAGAGACACAATATGTGCTTTCAGGGACTAGAGATAAACTTGTATTCTGTCTAAATTCATCTTGTAGCAGCCAGTAGTGCCATTCTTAAGACGTGTGATTAAAGGGACACAGGTGAATTCACAGGCTGTAAATACCTCTTCAGTTTGTGGAACTACGAGGATCAGACAGGGTGAGCAAGTTCAAGTAACCACCTGAAGCTACAGAGGGGCTGCATTCCTTAGTTCAGCAATGTAAGATACTGGGCTTTGGCATTGGCTCTGTTATTTTAGTTCTGGTTTCCTTGAGTAGTGGCAGAACTGTCAATGCTCACACAAAAGGAGCTCTTATTAGGTTGGCAACCTCACAGGGATGTCTTTCTCCCTAACTTAGCATTCTTCAAAAATTTGGCTTATTCTATTTGAACTGAAGCTGTTCCCTCTTCTGGGTCTGAGGCAGGTGACATTAAGGCAGAATAATGCTGCTATTTACTCCGCTGATTCTGAAATGCAGAACTATTTGCTGCTTAAGGCTGAGCCTTGCTGCAGTTTCTTACATTACATTTGTTGATCCCAGGGCATCTTTTAAGGCTCTTCCCAAGAAGGTGAGCAGTGAGGTAAAGTTAGTCTAGGTAATAAGGATGAGAGCAGTCTCTGAAGATGAGACCAGGCTGCCTTTATAAGACTGAATGACTGGGCAACAAAATGGCAGATGAAAATGTACGCAGATAAATGTAAAGTAATACAAATGAAGCAAAATAGCTCTGGCTTTTTTTTGATATGGAATGATATATATATATATTTCTCAGCAGACTGTTTCTCCTCAGGAGTGAGGTCTTTGAGTTAAAAGGGAGAGTTGCATGTAAACAACAGCTGAGTACAGTAGCAGTGAAGCAAAATCCTGTATTACAGATTATTATGGAAGGAATAAATGATTCCATTGCATAGAACTGTGGTTTGTTTTTCCATATCTGGTCTCTTTATTTTAAAATGTTCTGATATATTAGAAGACAAAAAGATTTAGAAAGGTGTAAGAAAGAGTGAAAAATCTTGGGTGGCATAGGAAAAGTAGTTGGGATTGATTGCTCACTCTCTCCTTCGGGACAAGAAGTCAACATCATTAATGAAAGATAGCTGGAGCCAGGGGCAAAACAAACAGGAGAACACGACTGTTCATGTGGGAGGTGAGTCGGTCTGTGGGGTGCCTCACCACTGAGTGCTGTGGATGCAAGAAATTTGCATGTCCTGGAGGGAAAGTGGACAAGCATTTGGAAGAGAGAGCCACTGGGGATTATTAAGGAGACAAGCCACACCAGGTTCAGGAAATGTCTTGAACTAAAAATACCTGGAGTCTGGGAGAGCGTCATCAGGGGAATGTCTGATACGTTGCCTTGTGCTGCTCGTCGGTAGACTTGCATGTGTGGCCACTACTGGAAACATAATACTGGGTTTGATAAACCCATGTTCTGAGCTGGCCACGTGCAGAGATGTGAGGGTGGACAGTGCTTTTCCCTGGCTGTGGGACTGTGGGTGTTCTCTCGGCACAGGAAGCTGTGCCACCTTTCCCTGGGTGTGGGGCTGTGGGGAAGGGCTGTCTGGCTGCACTATCTGCTGGTGCTGGGTGTCTGCCCTGGGCACTGGGAGCGCTCGTTCCCTCTTTGTGCTGTGGGAGATGGCTCTGGCCACTGCCCTGCCCAGAGCTGCTGCTGAGATTGTCCAGGCAGCTCGTGGAATGAGCGGGAATTCGAGCAACTGCCTGACTGGTTTGGTTCTTCTCCATCCCTGCCCTCCCTCGCTGCTTTTCCTGTTACCTGGAATGTCTTCTTGTCACGTCACGTGACAAAATAATAACTAAGGAGGGATTTTTGCTCTGTGATGAGACCCGGTTGATGTTGGGGAATAAGGCTTATTGAGTGAACTGGGTTGGTATTTGTAGGGCACAATCACACAATATGTACAGCACAAACTGATAGCATCTGCAAATTGTTTCTGATCCTCTCTCATGCTTAAATTGCTGGGATTTTGAGTAGGAGTTTGTACCACCTAATTTTCACTGTCCTCATGCATTTATCTCTCCAGTGAAACTTAAGAAAAAGAAGTCAGCAAAAACTTTTCCTAGATGCTTTCTATTTACTTACTACCATTTTTTTTTATTCACTATTAAATCATTAAAACATTTCACTAGTACTTCTAAAACTTAAAAAAATACGGTAAAAAGCCCACCTGCAACTTCCCTCTGGACAAAGGAACTGCTGAAGGATGATAATTAAAGATTATTTCTTTGGGCAGAAAGTGCATGAGGTTTTTTTCTGAAAATGCACAGATATTGCGGGTCTGTCTGAGGAGTAGGTGTGGTATTTAAAATTATGAGAGTAATGTTTCGTTTGGAACATGATCCTCGTAAATGCCAGTGCTCTGCTTACTCACAAGAACACGGAGAGTTTTGGTAGGATGAGATAGGTTGCACAATATGCTTACATGTGATTGTAATCACACCCAGACACGTACATACATGCCAGAAACGGCAAGAAGTTTGCTGTGAGTCTTACGTGTTTAAACAGTAGTTTTTAAAAAGTATTTTTAGGTTATATTTTAATTATTTTTAGTAGAGATTGGTGACTCGGTTCATTCAGGTAATATGCTCATCAAAGGGGAATATATTAAAAAAGGGAATACTTTGGATGAGAAAGCGATGTTGACTCAATGCTTAAACAAGTTTGGACAAACCTTTACGACAGAGTCCTGTAGGCCCTCAGTGAATGTATTTTACATTAGCAGATTCCTCAGCAGGGCTGTTGTCTTTACAGAGGCTTTATTGTTACACAGGACCTGCCTAAACACCATTTTGAGAGCTGCCTGTTCCTTTTGATGGGAAGATACAGAACCAGTACTGAGGGCGGGGAATGTGCTGGGGAGGGAGGAGAACTGGAGAGGTGTTGATAGGACAGCAGACAGAGAAGCCTCATTTTTCTACTGGACTCTGGAAGAAGTAAATATGTGTTCAGAAAGAGCGTAGTAATAAAGTTGAAGGACTGCTTCTTAACAATGAGATATTAAACCATCTATACATGGAGAAAACTTTTACTGATAGTCAAGTGTCTGTAAGTATAAAGTTTTGTTTGTCTAAAGTGAGCAGAAAACAGGAATGTGGTTTAATGAGTAGTCTTCCAAGCTAAGAAATCTTGATAAATTATGCTTCTAAGGATTCAATGAGGTTTTAAAGAGACAAAGTTCGTAAGTATGAGTATTTAAGTTGACTCTCTATAAACTCTATTATAAAATTAAGAATGCACCATTTTTATAGTTACGTTTAAAATTCTGTTGCAGCATTGTATTGTTTTTAAAATGAATGTAGTAGATATACAGATATTTCTGTTTTTTATAAACCCTTACCTAATTTTTATTATACTTGCACGTTTCTGTAAAGCAAAAGTATTGTTACAGATATGTTGCCTTTTAATTGTTACTGTGCTTTTTGAAAAAGTTGTGCAGCTAAAGGGCTTTTTTTTCTTCCAGCTGAATTTTTAGCCAATAAAGCAAAATCCAGATGGTGTGAGTTATTAAAATAACTGAAAATAAATGAAAAGTATTTATAGAATACATTTCTGAGGTGGAGAGACTTAGACCAGTTTTGGCTTCTTCTTGCTCAGAAAAGACTTATTTTGCAAGTAAGCGTCCTAGCTGTATTATCAAATTTTGACATTATAGTCATTATGATATTTATGTCTGTATATCTCAGAATAAAATTGTCTTAAGTGCTAAGAGTATGGCAGCAACATTTTTATATTTTAAAATCAGGAGGGAAATAAATAATTGCAAAGCATGGGAAGAAATTATATGAGTTTTTACTTTGACATTGATTTCCTCAAAATCTTTTAATTTTTAGGGGCTACATCAGTAGCAGGAAATTCAGAAGTGACTAAATGTGTTTCAGTGATCCGTCACTTAATCATATCCTCTTTAATATGCAGTTTAATTTTTGTTTGCTGTTGGACTGCAAGTTACCTTCCATCTGGATGTGCAAGTTATTCTGTTTCTGCATGTTTTTGTTAGCAGAGAGAATTCAGTTGTCTTAAGATGTTGATCAACAGAAAGAGAAAATAAAACCAGGAATTAATCACAAACATTTTTGCAAAAGTGTATTTTTTAAATTTTCATTTTGCACTCCTGTGGAATTATTTTTCAAACTTTACAATATGGCTCATAGAACCAGATATGTTTTTTTAGAGGGGGTTTCTGGATGGCAAACCTCGAATTGAGGACTTGAAAACGTGCACACAAGTCTGAGCAGTGTCACAGACAGCAGAGGGCACTCGGAACAGTTGTTTGCATCGTTCCCTTTGCTTCTCGGGACTTACTGTAGGGGAAGTCTCAGTGTCTGACAGGGCAGCTTGTACTTCAGTTATTTATACACCAGCAAGGTCCAGCTAGTTTGGCTTCAAAATATTTTTTGTTAATATTGCATTAGAATAGAAAGGACTCTTAGTCATAGAGGGAATCCACAGTGCTGTAAACGAGAGAATCTTTCCTCTTCTCATCAGTAGCACATATGGGGTCTGTTTATTGTTGAGTAGCTGACAAATTATTGACAAAAATATATTTAGACAGATTACAGAAAATTTGGAGAATGAGGGGGAAAATAATTTTCTTTTATGGCAGAGTTTTCTTAATTTATGTGTAGAGTTTTTGATGCGCCTGCTTTTTATTTCAGTAACTGGGGTCAGTGAGCTAAATCATATTCTTAACATGTGGCTGTCATGCAAGTAGTTGTTAATTTATTATGACATTAAAAACATCAGTACTTTGTGAGATTTAAGATTTTTGGTGGTGCATTTTGCCAATGCCTCATTTAGTTTAGGACTCTGTGTGACGAGGAGCTGGTCCAGGGGATTGCCTCTTTCTGGTTGCCTGGTGGTTTTTGTGTGTGTTTTCTTCTTTTAGGAGTCAGGGGTATAATAAATCCTATTAATCTTCTGACAAGTTAAAACTTTTCCAGGCTCCCTGTCATTCTGTCTTTCTCTTCAGCTTCTTCTGCTCTGAAAACAAATGTACAAAAGCAAATATGAGCAGGAAGCGGAGGGAGGGTAGGAGAGAAAAACAGATCAACCTTATCTGGGGTCGCTACCCCTTCCCACAGTTTAGCTCCTAAGCAGATGGATGTGGGTTTACAAATGTCATCTCTGGTGTATCTGAATAAGGCTTTTAAATCTGTTGTACCATATTTTAACACTTTCCATTAATAGCTTTGCAAATTAGCATTCCTTCTGCTTTTGACCTTTGACCTCTGAGTTGCCTGCCTGATTTACAAATATGCTACACAAAATCACAAGATTTTATATCTGTAGCTGCTGAAATAAGCTGTGAAAATGTAGAGGGATATGAATTTTTTAAAGGGCTTTCAGTGCCACATGACACTTCATAGCCATGATCATTAACTGCTGCTGGCTAATTGTTAGAGCTTATTTTTCAGTGTTGTAGAGTCGCTGCATGGAAAAAATGTGGATGTGTAATGCTTAGTTCAGTGAAACAAAATCAACAATTCTTACTGTCTGTTTAAACGAAGGGATTATTAGGTTTACAGTGCTCAGTGTGAGTGCCTAGGATGTGTAAAACATTGCCCACCCACAGTGTTCCCAGGAATGTTCACTGCAGCTCCTCCAGTGAGCTGCTGGTCTCGTCTCCTGCTGTTGTAATGTGGGGTTATTTTTTTTCTCTTATTCCTTCTTATGGATAGCATTCTCACCTGTTAAAATTGTACAAGTACTTTTAATCTTTCTTGGTGAATCCTAGAGGATTTAGGTTGAGTATTAAGTGTAAGTGCTGTTGATTAAAATCCTGTTTTGTGTTATCCCAAAGGAGTGTTCACAGAAAAGTTCTTCAAGCATTTCTGATCCATTTGTGATTTTTACTCATCCATTGTAAGGATTATTATGCACCTGATTATTTGTAATATTGTTGCTATTTGATTAAAGTATTGACAATGAAAATACATTCTGCATCCCACTTGGTTTAGTGTCAAACAAAATGCAGAATTTAAACAGATCTGGCATTTTTTTTCTTTATAAAGTTGCACATTTTGAATACTTATCCACACGCAGTAAAATTGTTCTTCTGTGCAAGTACCATAGGGCACTCACTTCTGAAATCCTAGAATAATGGAGGGTGTAATTTGTAATTTTTAAAACACATTTCTTCCTGTTGACCCACCCATTTGTTTCCACTGCATTTTGTCACAGTATTAAATGCTTGAAGGAGCATTCAGAATGCAGTGGTGTGCCTAAACAAACAAGTAATCAATCAAAAAATTAACTGTCCATCACAGCAATTGGTTTATGCCTCTAAAATTCTAGTTGGCATAGGCTTCATCTGCAAATGAATTCAATTTCTTCCCTGGTCACTCTAAATTAAATTGAGAAGACTGAGTTTTTCTGTTAACCAAGTTTCTTCATCCTAAATGCAAAATGGGAAGATGTGCAGGCATTTACATACTGGCTGGAGCAGGTCAGTCTCACCATGAAATATTGAGTAAAGGCTCTTCTCTTTCCTCATTTTCTCTCTCTATAAGTTCCAAGTAACATTTACCTTCTTCACAGGGTTGTTTGGATATTAGGGGCTCGACCTAGGAACTGTATGGTTGTGGGGGTTCCAAATGCTGCACTGCACAAGGCAGAAAGTTCCTCTTTCCTAAATGACTACTAGCATGTCCACCTAGGGCTTAAGGACATCCCACTGGCATAAAAATGCCCAATAATCACTCCCGGATTGCAATTCTGGTGTTTATTTTTGGCAGAAAATTATGCTCTGATTGCTTTAAAAATAACAGCAGTGAGTGATTTAGGTACTGTCAGTATTGTGGACAGCACAAACTTCCTGAAATGCTGTACTTTCCATATAGAGTCTCTTGAAGACACCGCTGTCACAGGCAAGTGACTTGCACTTCCCTCTTTCATTACAAGGAGCCTATTTTGCTCTCTGTTCCTGAGGCTCTGTGCACAGAACTGTTTGACATCAGCTGAGCACAGGTTCAGCTGGTGAGGGAGGAAGGGCAGAATAGCAGTTGGGTTCTCAAAGAAGAATTTTGTCTTTAGTGACAAGAGGCTACTCCTAGGTTTAATGAAATGTGCCAAGTCTCCTTGTATTGGGGATTTTTATGTGCAGTTTATAGTGTTAACCACTGAAAAGTTGAGCAGAATGGACTGTTTGAGGTCCTATTTTGTTCTGGCTTGCATTATATAAACCTCTGAAAATAGTGATTTACTATGTCAATGTTTCTCTAACTAATGTTAGGGTGATTAACTGGTGTTTTTTTTGGAAACTGTCTTGGAAATCTGTTTTATTGATTACAGGAATGCCATACGGTTCAGCGTCATTTTATTTTGCTGATTTGTTATAGGAAACATTCTCAAATACAATCAGCATGATTTATATAAAATGATGGAGCTTTTCTGGTGAGAGATAATTGAGATCTAATCTGAATCCCTGACGAACCACAGCTTCCTGCATTGGCCTGTTGCTATTGGTAACATAAAGGGAGTAAAATAGAACTTCATACGAAATGCCTTTAAACTTTACTGGCATGTACAGGCATGGAGCAGCATTGAATTTTTTAGTTTAATCTTTGAGAAGCCGACGTGTTAAGGAAATGCTTTTTCCATATTAAGTGAAGATGAATTTAGGAAGAGTACTGCTAGGAAAAATAACTGCTGTTTCTTACGAGGAGCGGGTAAGTGATATGAATTATATTTAGCTAAAGCAAGGCATTGTTGCAGTGAGAAATTAGAATGGGCTATTGTTGCTGGCAAGAAATTAGAGAAGAATGGTATCAGCTTCAGAATGCTTTTTGCTTAGCCTTTAAGCTTTTTTACTTTGAAGTATTTGAGTTGAAATTCCTTTGTAAATGCAAACATTGGGTTTTATTCTCAGAGAAAAGTAATTTTGTTATACCAACTAACACTGAGATTCTGATATGTATCTATGAACTATGCCAAATATGTATCAAGCTAAAAAGCCAATATGTTTATAATGTGTAGCTATTATTTAATTATGTGCAATATATTTTGTCTATGCTTTCTGTACCATTATATCAATATTATGTCTTTAGGTAAGACTGTATATATCTTTATAAAAATAATTTTAGGGATGGATTTGGCACTTAAGGCACTGTTTTTGTATGTGACAGTATTGGTTTTGTTTGGGGTGAAATGTTGAACATTTATTTCTTAAAAGAATTCCAAATGTCACATCATTTATTCTTCATATGTGACTTTTATAGATTCAAATATTTGACAAAATTATACTGAATGTATTCAGTGAAGTTATTGTACAGTAGTTGTACAGTATGTTTTTCTTTAGAACTCTTACGTATAGAATGCTTTTGTATTAACTGTTATAAATGCAATTTGGTGGTAGAGAATTGAAAAGTGAAATTGTGTAATAATCCTCCTTTAAGTGGCGTTCTGAAGGGGCACTCTTCTCAAAGAATTCTAAATCATGAAATTATTGCAATAATATTTTGAAATGGGGATAAAAAGCTTGTAACATTATGCTACTTTTTAGGTGAGAAGTACATTTGAGATTATGTATTCGAAGAAAAAACCAGCAATAATTGATGAGTAATATGGCTTTATTTTTTTATTTAAAATGTTAGAACTGTGTATACCATATTTTGAGAAATAATTTCCCTCCCCTCCCAGGGACCACTGGAGTTCATGGCATAAACTATGTTGATGCTGCAATATGTTTAAAAATACATATATATCATGTAAATCCTGGAATAATGTGACTGAAGACCTTGGGATCTGCTCGTAATTAATACCTTGGCAAAAGGAGAAGTTGCTCCAGGTGATTTAAGGAATAGTTTGAACAAAGGTAGATGCTAGCAGACAGTCAGCTGAGTGATAGGCTTTCCCTGAGATAAGTGACAGAATGTTTGAAAGTTGGCTTTTTGTATTCAGCCTGTAAATCTTCAGAAGCCAACAGATTTCCTAGCGTTATCCTCTATACTGAAACCATGTGAGAAAATTTGTTTAGAAGGTTGGTGGACTAGGTGTGCTGTTCTAACCTGAAAGGCTTATTTACAGGGACTTTATAAAATAGTGTGTAAAGTGATGTTGTACTGGGTAAGTAACAGGTCTTTGCAGCACTCAGAGAATTCTTTGGATGCAGCAAGAAGTTGATGCCTGTATTGCAGGACAGTGTGCTTTGGAAAGGCAACAGAGAGGTCATTTTTAATCCCTTTTATTCTGAATCTTTCTGAATGCCCAGGAAAAGAAAAGATGTTTCTGTTCAGTCTGTGGTTCTGTCATTGTTAGAATAGGAGAGAGAAATACATCTTCACTCTCCTTACAGGTTTTGCCCTCTGTGTCTCAGGAGGAGTGGGAAACAGAGATGTCTTTTTTGACTCAGGAAGGCACTCACCCCCACTGTAATGGCACAGATGATTTCATGTTGCTCCATTTTATTGCTAAGGCCTGGCATTTCCCAATGTGTGTCACCTCTGCCAGTATCCCCCTCTTTCCCTTTGTTCTACTTCAGTATTTGAGCATGACTTCGACTTGAGTGACAAATCTTGAGGTGGAGAAAAAGGACTTTCTAATGTTTTGCTGCCTGGGTAGTTGTACACATGGATTTATTTGCTCAGTATAGTATTTTTTTGTTTTCTGCATGATGTTGTTACGGCAGAATTGGGCACTTCTCTGGAACCTTATCCATGTAAAATGGAACATGTAAGATGGATAAGTGGGTAAGAGTTTCTGTCACCTGAAAGATGTCACCAGACAAGCTTCATGCAGAGCTGCACACATCTAGCAGGTTAGAGTCCATGGAAGCTAAATGATACAGCCTGTTCCAACCTTATGAACTTTCAGCCTTATGAATTATTCTCCTCTATGCCCTCTCTCCCTTTGTACCTTGTTGTTGGTGCAAGGTACAATGTTGTCTGCTTCTGGAAAAAACTACTTACAAAGTAGCTTTCTCCCTGATAATTATTGTAAGCTTAAACTATTTTAGATTTGTTGCTAGCAGATCCTGAACACAACATCAAAAGCTCATGGACCCTTCTGGTTTTTCCACCTAGCAAAGAGAGATGATGGAAAGGGAAATGCAATATGTTTTCTCTTATTCAGAACTTTATGCTATCAAATATATGCTGAAGCATTTGCCAGTTTAGAGAGACCTAGAGCATCTTTTGTGCTGTATGGTAACTGGGAAGTCACTCTTCAGCTTGCTGGCCCTGGCACGGAGCTTCTCTCTCAGATCACAGAGATCAAGACCCCGCCATGAAGTCACCAGAGCAGAGTTGCATCCCCTGATTTTGTGGGGTGTGTGTTGGTGTCTGTGTAACTCAGCTGCTAATCCAGCTGGATGAGCAAGCAGAGCTCCCATGAAGAGATATAATGCAAGGCATTTTAGCTTTCCTAAATTAGATTTATTTTAAAATTTTGCTAATTTGTCACCATCAGAATCTTGGCATATACCTGGCATATATGGGCTTTTTCCTAAAGCAGTTTGGTAACTGGGGTAATTTGAAGAACCAATTTCAGTTCTTGTCTGCTAGAGAAAGATCTGATGTTTTCATACAATTGGATTTTATCTCTGGATGCTAGCTCATATGTACATTCACAACATATGCGTTCTGTCATTTGGAATTAAATGCTTAAATACTATTTTAAAAATCTTCACATTACTCCTAACTGGCACAGAGTTGTGCCCTGTCCTTCTTCCTCTTTCAGAAATGGCTGCCCACAGGAGCTGTTCAATTTTATAGCTTTCTGGTACATATGTTTTTCAATAGGTGGTTCTTAATGTGTGTGTAGTGTTAAATTTCATCAAATAATCAGACTTTTTATGTGTAGTAGATCAAAATTTGACCTGAAGAGCCTCCAGTGGTGGGAAACATGAGTGCTGAAGAATGAAAAACAGCCCCCAACATAAAGTGTATTTTTTAAATGAGATCATCATAGTATTTAAAAAAATCTGGTCTTGCAACTTATACCTTTCAAAGACAAATCTAGACAAGTTTCAGCTGAACGGTTTAGAAGAGAAACTTCTTTGTCTGAATGTGGACTGCATGCATTCTCTGGCAGGTTTATACTGAGATTTCTAAGTACTCACAAATGTATTTTGAACATATTACTGTGAATTCTTACACAGTAATTACAAGCTTTAGTTTCTAGGTTTTATTGAATTAGGTGGATTTAGTTGCACAGATAAATTGAAAGAAATGTTCTTAAAATATATTTTATTCTTAATCTGTAGGAATAAGTGGATAATGCTTGGAACACAATAGGTATATTTAGTGACTTTGTAATGTAAAATGTATTTCTCCTATAGGTGCTGTCCTAAATGTTCTAACATAAAAATTACTAAGGCCTTGCTTGGAGAGATATTAAGTTGCTGGTACATGTAATGCAACATGCAGTAGACAAGCATTTAAAATAAACATGAAAAACCAACCCGTGGTGTGTAGAAAGTTCACTGCATTAACTTATGCTAAATGGATTGAGATAAAACTCTCAGTGTCCATTAATGACTGAGCTTTTCTATGAAATTGCACCATTTTCCCTTTAAAATTATATTTTATAATTGTTAACTTCTTAGGTTTTGACAGAAGAAGTATGAATATTCTTTCTGCTGTCATGAAAATCCTATTAGTTTTTCTTCATACCTTGCAAAACCATGGGAAATTGTACTTGGTGTTTGAATCTAGGTTAATGAAAGCTGGCAAAGTAAATGACCATTCCTAAAATATAGATATTTTGA